>NC_084633.1:35944769-36202269 GCF_033978795.1 Nerophis ophidion | reverse complement strand
ACTACATTATATATACATACTTGCAGTGTGTGTAATGTACATATTACATATTATGAAGGTGTCTGTTACTACATTATATATATATACTTGCAGTGTGTGTAATGTACATATTACATACTGTTATGAAGGTGTCTGTCTATTGCGAGTGGAAACAGAAGAGCACACAAAGTTGCTGTGACACGATGAGTGTTTCAGGAAGGTGAAAAAGGAAAGACTTAAGAGGAAGTGAGTGAGTTTACTTAGCAAATAGTGGAAAAAGCGTGCGCGCTCAGCTCAGCTCAGCTCAGCAGAAGGCAAGGGGGGATGACTTCACAAGAATAAGGAAGTAGCAGCGGTGGTGATTCAGACTTGCAGAGCATGGAAACTTGTAGAGCTGATCAATAGATGGCGGCGTGACTGATGATGGATGGCCGGCGTTCAACAAGGGCGGCAGGAAGCGGCGCTACTCACTTGACGGAGAGGGAGAAGTCGCCCGGTGCACTCTCACTTTCTCTAATGAGGAAGGCGCCATCATGCCTTTGTTTGTTGAGCATCTCCTCGGCTTTGGCTCGGGGGATCTTCCCAAAGAACCACCTAGACCAGGAAGACAACCATGACGTTACTTCACTATTTCAAACCCTTCTTGGCACCTTGCCCACGGTCCTCCACAGTGCAGGACATGATCTTCTCTGGTGTTGCTGCTGATACAGGAAATAAAGATTTTCCACTGCCCTCTTTAGTTATTACCTGATGAGTGCGGAAATACGACCAGGTCACACCAATTCTCAAATCCCTTCACTGGCTTCCTGTTCCACTCAGGATATAGAATACAAAGTCTCGCTACTAACCCACCAGTGGAAATGCCCCCGTCTACCTCAAAGAACTGCTCACCCCCACATCCTCTACACGACACCTCCGCTCCACACAGGCTAACCTTCTCCAACCTCCAAGGACAAAGCCACGAACTATGGGAGACTGTGCTTTCCGCTCCGCCGCTCCCAGTCTGCGGAACGCTCTGCTCTCCCTGACCACCTGAGGGCACCACAGACTGTGAATGCTTTTTAAAAAGGCTTAAAAACCCTTTTAAAGAAAATAAATAAAAAAGGGCCTTTTTTATAGATATTTGCATACTATTTCTAACTATTAGGCTGTTGTAGTTTTTATTGTATTACCTTTTTATTATTATTTTAATTTTATTTTTTAAATACACTGTAGCACTTTGAGGTTGTTTGCTCAATGTAAAGTGTTTTTTTTTACAAATAAAATGTGACGATCGGTCACTTCATTTCGTTTTTCTTGTTTTTGTATTTACTTCCTGTCAGTGCTCTTATTTTGTTCCGCGGAGCACTGCTTTCTCCTCACCTGCCGCTGATTATATTCGGCATATGTCTATTTATGTTTTCACTCGAGCTCTCCTCAGTGCTCGGAGTTCACACTCTAAGTTAGGAACGTTTCATGCAAGACTGCTTTCTTCTCTCTGTTTGAGTAATAAAACTCATCATACTTTCTCTTCGCTTTCCTCGTTCCTGCATCTTGGGATCACAAAAATGGCAGCCATGCGAAGTCCTAACATAAAATCTATTATTATTATTATCAACATCTTGGCTTTTTGTCATGTAGAAGCTGATCAATGTTTATTCACCACCATGTTATTACCAGTTGTATACTATGTGGGGCATGCCACTCAATTCATGCTGGAAATAAAACGTATGAATGCACAATAAATCTACATGTAAAATATTGTTTCCTATTAAGCAAAGTGTTCTGCACATTGACCTGATATGCACATTTAGTAGCTATTAGGGTTGTCCACATACCAAAATTTGGGTGCCGGTACTAAAATGTATTTTGAGACTTTAATACCTATCTAAATAAAGGGGACCACATAAAATGTCCTTATTGTGTTTATTTGAACACAAGTCTTAGGGTACATGAAACATATGTTTATTATTGTCATTTAGTCCTTCAATAAAATAGTCAACATACTAGACAACTTGTCTTTTAGTAGTAAGTAAACAAACAAAGACTCCTTATTAGTCTGCAGTAACATATTGTGTCATTTATACACCTATTATTTTGCACACTATGATGGACAAACTGTAAAAAAACCAGTTAATTTACTGTTAATATCTGCTTATTTTCTGTCAGAACATGTTCTTTTCGACACTTCTGTTAAAATGTAATAATCACTTACTAGACAACTTGTCTTTTAGTAGTAAGTAAACAAAGACTCCTAATTAGTCTGCAGTAACATATTGTGTCATTTATACACCTATTATTTTCTACACATTATGAGGGACAAACTGTAAAAAACTGTTCATTTACTGTTAATATCTACTTATTTTCTGTTTGAACATGTTCTATCTACACTTCTGTTCGGATGTAATAATCACTTATTTTTCTCTCCTTTGATACTTGACATTAGTTTTGGATGATACCACACATTTAGGTATCGATCCGATACCAGGTAGTTACAGGATCATACATTGGTCATATTCAAAGTCCTCATGTGTCCAGGGATGTATTTACTGACTTAAAAAAAACGTAACTTTTTTTTTTTAAATACTAAAGATTTTGTGACGATAAAAAAAAACACTGTAATCATAATAAAGAGTATCGACTAGATAGGCTATTGTACTTGGTATCATTACAGTGGATGTCAGGTGTCGATCGACCCATGGCGTTTGTTTACATTGTGTATATTTCTACGGTGTGTAGTGAAGCATGTTTAGCTATTCCTCGTCCTCCAGTGATAATGGTACTGGTAAGAAACACATTATTTGTCGCCATGGAGACGAGGATTAGAGATTTAGAAGTAGCTAAAACACTGTGGGTGGACGTTAGCCGCTAGCTAGCTAGCCATGTCTTAACGCAGCTCTTCCTGATGGAGTTTCAGTGTTATAACTTCACCTTTATCTTGAAATGCGTCCATTCTCCCTTTTCTGTCTACACACTGTGTCTGCTTGTAAGTACTCTGTGCGTGTGCGCTGCCCAACATGCTCCTCTGCTCCTAAAACCAGCAATGTCATGATGACGATGCGCTGTCATGCCTGTTTAAAAAAAAACGGTACTTTTTTTAGAGGGGGTATACTACTAAATATGATTAATTAGTATCGCGGTACTATACTAGTACCGGTATATTGTACAACCCTAGTAAATATCATTTAAATGATCTTGAACACCATAAAAATAGCATTTGTTGCTTGTCATCACTTCTTAAAACTTAATTTTACTGAGAAATATAGTCATTAAAATGTTATCTTTTTGAGAGTGCTGTCAAATGAGTGATATATTTAATTAGTTTAATCACACTTCTGAATTTGGAAGAATCCTGATTAGTCATAAGTGATTAGTCACTTTGAGACACACCAATATTAGGAAACAAATGCAATTTCATTGTCAGAATGTCAGAAAGGGCCATTTTTTTTATGTTTTATTTGAATACATGTCATTATTTGCTCTTAAAATATTCAGCCTGTTGAGGAATTGTGTGCTCTACTTCAACAATTCTAAAAAAATTCCCAGATTTGCCAGAATTCTTATTTTTCCCCCCACTTTCCCCATTCAAAATTAATTGTCAATTTTCTATTTTCCATTACATCCTTCAACCCATTCCACTCATCCTAGAGATTCAAACTAGCATTTTTCCACATTCAACAGATTTCAAGGAATTCCTGATTTTTTCTAACCCTATTTCCAATCTTTTTCGTTTGTCTACTCCTTTTCCTTTTGTCATCACATTTCAACCGTCCCACCATCAAAACATTCTTTTTAGTCAGGACAAAAAAACAAATTGGTTTAGGAGCTCGAAATATTACCGTTTTTTTTTTTAATTCCAGGAATTTCCTAATACCATTTCTGAATTAAAAACTTTTTCCTACTTCAACATTTCTTGACCAATTTAAACAATTCTAACACCAACCAATTCAGCTCATGCATGACATTCATGCTCCTAAACATTTAAAAAAATTAATATCACACTCTTTCCATAATTCCCAAATTTCCAAGTTGCACAATTCCCACATTTGTCAACCTATTCAAACCATTCCACCTTCACCACATTTCACTCATCCTGGACATTCAGACTACCATTTTTCCACATTCAACAAATTTCCAGGAATTCCTGTTTTTTTTCTCCTTTTTCTGTTTTCATCACATTTCAACCATCCCACCGTCAAAACATTTTTCTTAATCAGGAGAAAAAACTAAGTTGGTTTAGGAACGAGAAATATTCCCGGTTTTCCCAAAATTCCATAATACCATTTCTCAATTAAAAACTGTTCCTACGTCAACATTTCTTGACCGATTTAAACAATTCCAACACCAACCAATTCAGCTAATTTATGTTCCTAATCATTTTCAAAAATATCCAGCTTTTCCCAAAATTCCAGTAAGTTCCTATGAAATTAATGGGGCATTTTTCCAAGTTGCACAATTCCCACATCTTTCAACCTATTCAAACCATTCCACCTTCACCACATTTCACTCATCCTGGACATTCCAACCATTTTTCCACATTCAACAAATTTCCAGGAATTCCTGTTTTTTTTTTCCTAACCCTGTTGCCAAACTTTTTCATTTCACTACTATTTTTTATTTTTTCATCACATTTCAACTGTTCCAACGTCAACACATTTTTCTTAGTTAGGACAAAAAACCAAATTGGTTAAGGAACTAGAAATATTCCTGGTTTTCCTTGAAATTCCATAATACCATTTCTCAATTTCAAAAAATGTTCCCACTTCAACATTTCTTGACTGATTTAAACAATTCTAACACCAACCAATTCAGCTCAATCAGGACATTGATACGCCTAATAAATTCCCAAAAATATCCCGCTGTTCCCCAAATTCCAGGAAGTTCTTATTGAAATGAATGGGACATTTTTCCAAGTTGCACAAATGTATTCAAACCATTCCAACATCACATTCCACTCATCCTGGACATTCAAACTAACACTTTATCAGGTTCCAAACCAAATTCCAGTTTTCCTGGAAAGTCAACCTCTACAACAGTCAAACCATTCCAACATTCAAACTACATTCTTTCAGTATTTCACTTCAACTTCAGCATTGGAGCTTTCACACACAATTCCTTCAGAAATTGCCTCATTTAGTGCCTGGAAATCTAGGACATTTGGGAAAACTAAAAATATTAGCAACGATGTTCTGGTTGAGCTTAACAGTTTTTATTGTGTTTCATCACATGAGTAAACTAAATTTGACAGTTGTAGTTTTTTTTTATACCTATTAGTGTCATTATGTATCCTAACCAATTTTCTAACAAAAAACGAGGTTAAAATGAACAATTTGGTCGTTTTCTTGGGTTGTCGCTCATTCCAGCTCTAAAACCGGGTTGTCCAAACTTTTTGACTTGGAGACCACACTGGGCTAAAAACAATTGGCCAGGGGGCAGGTTATGTATCTATAAATAAAAAAAAGATTTACAGTATTAAGAATTTGTCAAAGACATTTCAGTTGATGAAAGCATAAACAAACTGAAGACCATAACATTTTTAACTGTCACTGACAACCCCCCGTCAGACCGTGACACTACACAACAATATGAAATATGAACGATAAAACATGAAATATGAACAGTTTGTGAAAGTCCGACTGACGACCGTAACGTTTTGTAATCAATCAGAAACATTAAACACAAATGAAATGCGCCACACAAAGGTAAGTGTGGAGTGAGAATATTTGAATTTATTACCCATCATGCTTTGTCATAGTTTTAGATGGATGTCATTTTTAGCTTAGACATGTATTACTAAAGTCCACATAGTTCAGTGGGCAGGTAACATTGTGCGGCACACGTATGTTAACTTGGTGTTTTTTATATACTAGCACCACAGGCGGAAAAGGTTGTTTGAAACGCTTAACTGTAAGATGTGACATTTGTTGCACAGGATTATTGACTTGACATCTCTCACCTTGGCCAGGATTTTTTTTTTTTAACGAGCGGATTAACTTTAACGTTCAAAAAACGTGTCTCCAGACGTCCCGCAGGCCAGATTGAAGACCCTGCAGGTTGCACGTGGCCACGAGCAGTAGTATGTACACACCTGCCCATGGGTTGTGTGGTATACCATTTCTAGTATAGTATTGCGGTACTAATGAATCAATAACGGTACTATACTCTGTTTGAAAAGTACCCGTATGCCCCTTTTTTTTTTTTTTTTTTTACAAGAATGACAGCGCGTCGTCACGTCAGGACATTGCTAGTTTTACGAGCAGAGGAGCATGTTTGGCAGCGCACACACACAGAGTACATGCAAGCAGACACAGTGTGTAGACAGAAAAGAAAGAGGTGTTTTAAAACATGGCTAATGTTCATCCGCAATCTGCAGTGTTTTAGCTACTTCTAAATCATTAATCCTGGCCTCTGGCAACAAATACAGTATGTTTCTTACAAGTATCATTATCACTGCAGGACAAGTAATAGCTAAACATACTTCACTACACACTGTAGGAGGATAAAATAGCTCACCGGCGTCACAATGTAAACAAATGCCATGGGTGGATCGACACCTGACATCCAATGTAATTATACCAAGTACAGGAGCGTATCTAGTCAATACTACTATGATTACATCCATAGTTTTTATCGTCACAACATTTTTTCCTTTTTTAAAAATTCATATTATATTCATATAGTCAGTAAAAATGTCCCTGGACCAGAGGCAGGTAGAGTAGCCACAAATTGTACTCAAGTAAGAGTACTGTTACTTTAGAGATTTATTACTCAAGTAAAAGTAAGGAGTAGTCACCCAAATATTTACTTGAGTAAAAGTAAAAAGTATTTTGTGAAAAAACTACTCAAGTACTGAGTAACTGATGAGTAACCTGTACGTTTAATGATGACGGCAACAAGTAATGCACAAAAACATAAAAATAGCAATGAACAAATTCATAGCCAGGAATATCTCTTAAGCAACTAAAACAATATATATTTGGTTTTACACTGTATTGACAAAAAATTTGAAAATTAATTTTACCTTTGCAACTTCATTATACTATTGGCTAAGTTTTACATTCATAAATGTACATTTCTCAATACCCGACCTGTTTTTTGTGCCTTTAAAAAAGATTTTGAACTCTACATTAAAAAACGATGTTGCTCTGTTCCAAATTTAAGGTATTTATTGAGATTGCGTGAGCCTATGGCTTTGCACTTTGTTTATTTTATATATATATTTTTTCTTGCATTCTATTTTAGTTACTTTGAATTTACAACCCCCTGGCGCTGTTTTGTACCGTTTTTATACTGTTCTGTACTGTTTTGTACTTACTTTGATTATTATTTTCAAATGTTTGTAAATGTTGAAATTTATAAATAAAGGTTTATATAAAAAAAAAGTACAGTTAATCATGTGACCACCTGGCTTTGTTTGATTGGTGAAATGGAGTCCAACGTCACCAGTGACTGCATTTGATTGGTGAAACGCAGGTATGTGATGGATCCAACTTTGAAGGTCTGTCTGACAAACCAAACAAACTAATTGTGCATTAACAGAGTAGCGAGCTGAATGTAAATAAATGGAGCGGAGTAAAAGAAGCGTTTTTTTTCTATAAAAATACTCAGGTAAAAGTATGTTGCATTAAAACTACTCTTAAAAGTACAATTTATCCCAAAAGTTACTCAAGTAGATGTAACGGAGTAAATGTAGCGCGTTACTACCCACCTCTGCCCAGGACGCATGAGGACTTTGAATATGACCAATGTATGATCCTCTAACTACTTGGTATCACATATCCATACCTAAATGTGTGGTATCATCCAAAACTAATGTCAAGTATCAAAGCAGAGAAGAATAAGTGATTATTACATTTTAACAGAAGTGTAGATAGAACATGTTCAAACAGAAAAAAGCGTGACACCTACCCTTTACATCAGTATTTCCTAACCATATTATTATTGGTTTGTTAGGTATTATATTTTATTGTATGATCCTGTAACCACTTGGTGTCGGATCGATACCTAAATGTGTGGTATCATCCAAAACTAATGTCAAGTATCAAAGCAGAGAAGAATAAGTGATTATTACATTTGAACAGAAGTGTAGATAGAACATGTTCAAACAGAAAAAAGCGTGACACCTACCCTTTACATCAGTATTTCCTAACCATATTATTATTGGTTTGTTAGGTATTATATTTTATTGTATGATCCTGTAACCACTTGGTGTCGGATCGATACCTAAATGTGTGGTATCATCCAAAACTAATGTCAAGTATCAAAGCAGAGAAGAATAAGTGATTATTACATTTGAACAGAAGTGTAGATAGAATATGTTCAAACAGAAAATAAGCAGATGTTAACAGTAAATGAACAAGTGGATTAATAATCCATTTTTACAGGTTATCCCTCATAACGTGTACAAAATAATAGGTGTATAAATGACACACTATGTTACTGCGGACTAATTAGGAGTCTTTGTTTGTTTACTTACTACTAAAAGACAAGTTGTCTAGTATGTTCACTATTTTATTTAAGGACTAAATTACAATAATAAACATATATTTCATGTACTCTGACATTTTTTGTAGGTATCAAAATAAATTTTGGTACTGGTACCAAAATATTGGTATGGAGACAACCCTACCCTGCTCTACCACATTATCCCTCTGAGTATTCCACAAGTCACATGACCCACAGGAAGTTGCATCATTCAGATGGTCTGCACTTTAGGAGTACTTATCCACTGTGTACTATGCAGTCAAACTAAATAGATGCATCACATGTGGGTGGCAGGAATAAATGACCCACAAATAATTAGCGATTGCCAATAACTATAAAGACGACAAACTCTTCAATTTGGACATGACACTGGTCCAAACTGAAGGTTGGGGGGGGACAGGAGTGAGGTAACAGCAACAAGCAAGTCCAATACAATTAACCTAGTAGGCACATCTATTGCGCAACAATAAGAAAGTCAATATTTAATTAAGGGCAAAAGGCCTGCAGCATATCACACCGAGTAAGTCAAGTTCATTACGCCACATATCAATGATTAGGGAACAGGTTTCCAGAAAGAAGTGGTCTCACTTAGTAGCTCAAAAAGGTTTATTATGTCTTCTTATTCATAGACGTTTTCACATTTTCTTGTAATCAGACCATATTTGTGCCATATTAGATGCAATTTGTACCTGACATGTTCGGACTGTCTGCAGTCTTCTTCAGAAGGGTCACCTGACCACTGTGACCTGTTGCCTATCAGCTCTTCTTATAGGCGTGGCCAACCAGGCAGACCTCTCAAGTCTACCTGGTTGGCTCCTCCCCCCACCACTGGATGGTGAATGGAGGAGGGAGTCCCAGGTATGCGATTGATGGTTGACTTAGGCCGATTCCTTAGTTCAATGGGCTCCTTAATCCATCTTTTGAATTTTCTACTTTCTGTGCCGATGATTTTGCCGTTGTCCCGGTCCATGATGTGGTTATTTATTTTGCAATGATCTGATAGGCTGACTTTAGGATTTCTTGTTCTGATTGTTTATTTTAGGCATCTTGTAAACCTTCCAGTAGTCTCTTTTTCGATTATGTTCTTTCTTACTAAGATGAATGATTTTTTGCATGATTTAAAGGATTTTGTAAATAACATTGTATTTCTTGTCTTGTTCTATTTCGTCTTTTGGATGTACAAAAGCCAAAAGCAGTGAAGTTGTCACCTTTGGTAAATGATAAATAAATGGGTTGTACTTGTATAGCGCTTTTCTACCTTCAAGGTACTCAAAGCGCTTTGACACTACTTCCACATTTACCCATTCACACACACATTCACACACTGATGGAAGGAGCTGCCATGCAAGGCGCTAACCAGCAGCCATCAGGAGCAAGGGTGAAGTGTCTTGCTCAAGACACAACGGACGGGAAGAGGTTGGTACTAGGTGGGGATTGAACCAGGAACCTTCAGGTTGCGCATGGCCACTCTACCACTGCGCAACGCCGTCCCTAATAATAATAATAAATAACTAATTCTAAAAGTGTTTTTTGTGTCATTTTTAATGGTCATTTTTCCTTACAATATTGAAATATTTAATAAATCTAAAAATATATTTAAGTATGCATTTTCTGCCTAAATGGTAAATAAAAAGAGAATACAATGATTTGCAAATCCTTTTCAACTTATATTCAATTGAATAGACTGCAAAGACACGATATTTAATGTTCACACAGAGAAACTTTGTTCTTTTTTGCAAATAAACATGAACTTAGAATTTAATGGCAGCAACACATTGCAAAAAAGTTGTCACAAGGGCATTTTTACCAGTGTGTTACATGGCCTTTCCTTTTTAACAACACTCAGTAAAGGTTTGGGAACTGAGGAGACACATTTTTCAAATGTAATTATTTCCCATTCTTGCTTGATGTACAGCCTAAGCTGTTTAACAGTCCGGGGTCTACGTTGTGCTATTTTAGGCCTCATATTGCACCCAACATTTTCAATGTCTGGACTACAGGCAGGCCAGTCTAGTACCCGCACTCTTTTACTATGAAGCCATGATGTTGTAACACGTAGCTTGGCATCGTCTTGCTGAAATAAGCAGGGGCGTCCATGATAACGCTGCTTGGATGGCAACATATGTCGCTCCAAATGCTGTATGTACCTTTCAGGATTAATGGTGCCTTCACAAATGTGTAAGTTACCCATGCCTTGAGCACTAATACACCCTCATACCATCACACATGCTGCCTTTTACATGTTATGCCTAGAACAATGCAGATGGTTCTTTTCCTATTTTGGTCCCGAGGACAACAGGTCCACAGTTTCCAAAAACTATTTGAAATGTGGACTTGCAAGACCACAGAATACTTTTATAATTTTCATCAGTCCGTCTTAGATGTTCTCGGGCCCACCAAAGCCGGTGGTGTTTCTGGGTGTTGTTGATTAATGGCTTTCGCTCTGCATATTAGAGTTTTAACTTGCACTTACAGATGTAGTGACTAACTGTAGTTACTGACAGTGGTTTTCTGAAGTGTTCCTGAGCACATGTGGTGATATCATTTACACACTGATGTTGCTTTTTGATGCAGTGCCGCCTGAGGAATCCAATGTGTGTAATATCATGGCTTACATGCTGTGATTTCTCCAGATTCTCTGAACCATTTGATTATCTTACGGCGCGTAGATGGTGAAATCCCTAAATTCCTTGCAATAGCTGCTTGAGAAATGTTGTTCTTCAACAATTTGCTCAAGCATTTGTTGACAAAGTGGTGACCCTTTAGCGTTGTCTACAATATGTTGTCACGTCCGCTTTTCCTCCATACAAACAGCGTGCCGGCCAAGTCACATGATATATGCCACTTATACACACAGTTAAGTGAATGCCAGCATACTTGCTCAACAGCCAAACAGGTCAGACTGAGGGTGGCCGTATGAACAACTTTAACACTGTTACAAATATGCGCCGCACTGTAAAGCCACACCAAACAAGAATGACAAACACATTTCGGAGGAAAACATTCGCACCGTAACGCAACATAGACACAACAGAACAAATACCCACAACTCCTTGCAGCATTAACTCTTCCGGGATACTACAATATGCACCCCCCGCTTCCACCTAACCCCGCCCTCCACCCCCAACCCCTCCCATCTCATTCTTATTTTATTTTAAGATTTATTAGCCTGTGGAAAAATGTAATGTTGATATTTACCTCAGAAGGCTGCAAATAAAAAAGAGGCATTAAATGTTTTATTTAAATTTTATTTATTTTACCATTGATGTTTTTTTGTTTGTTTTTTTGAAAGTTGATTTTGCACTATTAAGTTATAAAAGTGTTGCTTGTTCCATATTCAGTGGTAAAGCAAATCATTGTAGCAAACTGAGCAATAATTAACAATTTATTCATGCACTTTCTCTGGCTACTTCAAGGCTTGAATGTTTGATTCATTCATTATTGTTATTTTATTTTCAAATGTATTATTAGCCAATATTGAGGGCATGCCTTAAAGGCACTGCCTTTAGCATTCTCTACAACCTGTCGTCACGTCCGCATTTCCTCCATACAAACTGCGTGCAGGCCCACTCGCATAATATATGCGACTATTACACACACATAAGTGAATGCAAGCCATACTTGGTCAACAGCCATACAGGTCACACTGATGGTGGCCGTATAAACAACTTTAACACTGTTACAAATATGCGCCACACTGTGAGCTCACACCAAACAAGAATGACAAACACATTTCGGGAGAACATCTGTACTGTAACATAACAAACACAACAGAACAAATACCCAGAACCCCTTGCAGCACTAACTATTTTGGGACGCTACGATATATTTTGATATTTACCTCAGAAGGCTGCAAATAGAAAAGAGGCACTCAATTTGTATTCAAATTTTATTTGATATGCCATTGATATTTTTAAATTATTATTATTATTTGAAACTCGATTTTGCATGTCACTATAAAGTTATATAAGCCTTGCTTGTTCAATATTCAATGCAAAACTTGGTTGGGTCCCTATTAAAAGGTTCATTTGTTCAACCCTTGGCCCGCGGCTTTGTTCAGTTTTAAATGTCTGCCCACTCTGTATTTGAGTTCGACACCCCTGACTTAGACACACTCATCACAGTCACCTCAATCTCTGACAAAAGTACCATCTGAAAAAAAATTTCCTTTCTAAAGATAAAAAGAAGACCTTTTTTAATCAGCCTCAGAGAAAACATGTTAATTGCTGTGGGAATTATTAGATTTCCACCTTTCTGTTGGATACAACTCCAGCTCATTACATTGAGAGTGGTTTTGAATGTTTAATGTGTCTGGAGAATCCCTATTTTAGTGTATTTTTAGGCACATCTTTTGGCAACTGGAATGAATTAGATGTGCAAGTGTTTACAATGATGTCTGCCACAGAACATCCTGTGCTGTTGTGCAACAGGGGTGGTGTTTCGATGGCATGGTGACTGTGCAAAAGTTATTGACCACCAAAGGGTTGTGCGACGCAGACCATATTCAATACAATTTGGCCCATGCTCGAGAGATTAATACTAAAGTTGTATTGGGATAATTCATGTTGATGACACTTTGACAACATCGTACTCAATGCAATGTAGCCTTTTCGCTAACTAACTAGTGACTACTGTTGGTCCGCAGTGCAAATCCATTTATAAGCCAGCAATCTTCACCTCTATGGCGGCAAATATACTATCTTACAAGTATCATCACTAGAGGACGAGGAATAGCTAAAAATGCTACACTATTTACCAGACCTGGGCAAAATAAGGCCCGGGGGCCACATGAGGCCCGTTAAGCTTTTCAATCTGGCCCGCCAGACATTCACAAATATTTGTTTAGATCAGGGGTGTCAAACTCAAATGCAGAGTGGGCCAAAATTCTAAACTGAACAAAGCCAAAGTTGAACAACTCAACGTTTTAATAGGGACCCAAATAAGTTTTGCATTGAATATTGAACAAGCAAGGCTTATATAACTTTATAGTGACATGCAAAATCGAGTTTTGTTGGTAGCGGGGGTGTATATTGTAGCGTCCCGGAAGAGTTAGTGCTGCTGGGGGTTCTGGGTATTTGTTCTGTTGTGTTACGGTGCGGATGTTTTCCGGAAATGTGTTCGTCATTCTTGTTTGGTGTGGGTTCACAGTGTGGTGTAACAGTGTTAAAGTTGTTTATACGGCCACCCTCAGTGTGACCTGTATGGCTGTTGACCAAGTATGCATTGCATTTACTTGTGTGTGTGTAGAAGACGCATATATTATGTGACTGGGCCGGCACGTTGTTTGTATGGAGGAAAAGCGGACGTGATGACAGGTTGTAGAGGATGCTAAAAGCAGTACCTTTAAGGCACGCCCCCAATATTGTTGTCCGGGTGGAAATACAGGAGAATGGTTGCCCCGGGAGATTTTCGGGGGAAATTCGGGATTCTCCTGGAAGAATCGGGAGGGTTGGCAAGTATGAGAATTAGCGGTGATACAGGGGCACCGCCACTGTGTAATACCGGCGGGCCAGGTCGAATGTTAATTTATTATTGCCTTAAGGGCCAAATTAAATTACACGGCGGGCCAAATTTGGCCTGCGGGCCAGAGTTTGACACCCGTGGTTTAGATCTTTAAGATGGAAAGTGTAGCTGCCATTATGATGTGTAGTCAGTCATGTTTTCTAATGACCGGAAGTTTTCAACTATACTAAGTATTTCAATGCTTGGAATCTGCCCTTTTGGATGATATACTAGTTACTATGGTACTAATCTATCGAGTTACTATGGTAATCTAATGAGTTACTATGGTAGTCTAAGTCACAGCAGCTGAGACGAGGCACCAAGCAGTGTGGGTGGGGAGCGTTTCCACAGAGTGTTCTAGAGCCAGCCTGAAATGTGGGTGTCAGGGACAGACGTGGAAGGAGATTTTTACAACAAAGTTCTAAAGCTTAGTGACATACCAGATTGTTGGTGGGTTTATTTTTTACCCTTCATGTTCATATTTCGCTGTGTTTGTTGCATTTTTGTTGCGTTTCACTAGATTGTAAAATATGTGGATGGAGAGGGGGTGTGACGTTCATGTGTTGTCAATATTCAGTGTTTTATCCTTCATAGTTAAAATTTTAAATCCCACATTCTTTACTTTCATGTTCATTCTGGGTGTCTCATTCAGTAAAAAAAAAAAAAAATTCCATTCCGTTTTTCAAGGCGGTCTGTCATAACGTTTTTAGCATTCAATCAGGCATTATTGTGAGTTTTTGTATTAGTGTTTCTAATAATAGATATACCGGACCCCCAGACGGATTATTTTCACTAAATTTGGCCCCCGAATCAAAATAAATGTCCAGGTCTGCTATATACCATAGAAGAATATGCTAACCACAAGCTAAAATTGTTGAAGGGTGATGTCTGATAATATCGGCAGTCCGATATTATCGGCTGATTAATGCTTTAAATGTAATATCGGGATTCTCCGTATCGGTTTCAAAAAGTAAAATTTATGACGTTTTAAAACGCCGCTGTATGGAGTTGTACACGGACGTAGGGAGCAGAGCAGTTGCGTCTCCCAGTCATACTTGCCAACCCTCCCCATTTTCCCGGGAGAGTCCCCAATTTCAATGCCCCTCCCGAAAATCTCCCGGGGCAACCAATCTCCCGATTTCCACCCAGACAACAATATTGGAGGCACTGCCTTTGCATGCCGGCCCAATCACATAATATCTACGGCTTTTCACACACACACAAGTGAATGCAAGGCATACTTCGTCAACAGCCATATAGGTCACACTGAGGGTGGCCGCGTAAACAACTTTAACACTGTTACAAATATGTGCCACACTGTCAACCCACACCAAACAGGAATGACAAACACATTTCGCACCGTAACACAACATAAACACAACAGAACAAATACCCAGAACCCCTTGCAGCAATAACTTTTCTATGGCCAATACTGCGTCTGTAAGTACTGGTAGTATCACCCACAACTAAAGTCACCAAACAACAGAAGTGCTAATTAATTTTAACAGAACTGTTTATGGACACATGTTACAGCATAAAAATAACTAGTTACTACTGGTAAATTAGCAAATACATTAATATTAATACAAGCCGAAATGACTGCAAATTGAAAATAACTACTACTGTTTTTTGCGTTAAAATTCTGTTGACTGAGCTGCCAGTTTTTGACAGAAAAATCTTGTTTTTAACAGTGTATTACTGTAAATGGAAAGACGGTACATTGTTTCTTATGGTAGAAAAATTGGCAGCTAAACTGCCAGAATAGAAAAAAAAAATGGTACTGTTTTTCCATGAACAATATAATGTTGTAAAAACAAGTTAATTTAATAGTCAAATTCTGGCATCGAAGTTGCCAGCTTTTACTGTAAAAAAAAACCCAAAACAGTGGTACTGGTCTTCCATTTACAGTAAAATGTTGTAAAACAAAACAAAAACACAACACTATATTTTACAGTAAAATGGGCAGCACGGTGGGGGAGGGGTTAGTGAATATGCCTCACAATACGAAGTAGTCCTGAGTTCAATCCCAAGCTTGGAATATTTCTGTGTGGAGTTTGCGTGTTCTCCCCGTGACTGCGTGGGTTCCCTCCGGGTACTCCGGCTCCTCCCACCTCCAAAGACATGCATCTGAGAATAGGCTCCTCCCACTTCCAAAGACATGCACCTGGGGATAGGCCCCTCCCACCTCCAAAGACATGCACCAGGGGATACGCCCCTCCCACCTCCAAAGACATGCATCTGAGAATAGGCTCCTCCCACTTCCAAAGACATGCACCAGGGGATACGCCCCTTCCACCTCCAAAGACATGCACCTGGGGATAGGCCCCTCCTACCTCCAAAGACATGCACCTGGGGATATGCCCCTCCCACCTCCAAAGACATCCTCCCACTTCCAAAGACATGCACCTGGGGATAGGCTCCTCCCACCTCCAAAGACATGCACCTGGGGATAGGCCCCCCTCCTCCAAAGACATCCTCCCACCTCCAAAGACATGCACCTGAGAATAGGCTCCTACCACTTCCAAAGACATGCACCTGGGGTTAGGCCCCTCCCACTTCCAAAGACATGCACCTGGGGATAGGCCCCTCCCACCTCCAAAGACATGCACCTGGGGGTTGGCCCCCACCCACCCTCCAAAGACATGCACCTGGGGACTGGCCCCTCCCACCTCCAAAGACATCCTCCCACCTCCAAAGACATGCACTTGAGAATAGCCCCCCCCCCACTTCCAAAGACATGCACCTGGGGATGGGCCCCTCCCACTTCCAAACACATGCACCAGGAGATAGGCCCCTCCCACCTCCAAAGACATGCACCTGGGGATAGGCCCCTCCCACCTCCAAAGACATCCTCCCACCTCCAAAGACATGCACTTGGGGATAGGCCCCCTCCCACCTCCAAATACATGCACCTAGGGGTTCGGCCCCTCCGACCTTCAAAGACATGCACCTGAGAATAGGCTCCTCCCACTTCCAAAGACATGCACCTGGGGATAGGCCCCTCCCACCTCCAAAGACATGCACCAGGGGATACGCCCCTCCCACCTCCAAAGACATGCATCTGAGAATAGGCTCCTCCCACTTCCAAAGACATGCACCAGGGGATACGCCCCTTCCACCTCCAAAGACATGCACCTGGGGATAGGCCCCTCCTACCTCCAAAGACATGCACCTGGGGATATGCCCCTCCCACCTCCAAAGACATCCTCCCACTTCCAAAGACATGCACCTGGGGATAGGCTCCTCCCACCTCCAAAGACATGCACCTGGGGGTAGGCCCCCCTCCTCCAAAGACATCCTCCCACCTCCAAAGACATGCACCTGAGAATAGGCTCCTACCACTTCCAAAGACATGCACCTGGGGTTAGGCCCCTCCCACTTCCAAAGACATGCACCTGGGGATAGGCCCCTCCCACCTCCAAAGACATGCACCTGGGGGGAGGCCCCAACCCACCCTCCAAAGACATGCACCTGGGGACTGGCCCCTCCCACCTCCAAAGGCATCCTCCCACCTCCAAAGACATGCACTTGAGAATAGGCCCCCCCCCACTTCCAAAGACATGCACCTGGGGATGGGCCCCTCCCACTTCCAAACACATGCACCAGGAGATAGGCCCCTCCCACCTCCAAAGACATGCACCTGGGGATAGGCCCCTCCCACCTCCAAAGACATGCACCTGGGGATAGGCCCCTCCCACCTCCAAAGACATGCACTTGGGGATAGGCCCCTCCCACCTCCAAAGACATCCTCCCACCTCCAAAGACATGCACTTGGGGATAGGCCCCTTCCCACCTCCAAATACATGCACCAAGGGGTTCGGCCCCTCCGACCTTCAAAGACATGCACCTGGGGATAGGCCCCTCCCACCTCCAAAGACATGCACCTGGAGATCGCCCCCTCCCACCTCCAAATACATGCACCTGGGGATCGGCCCCTCCCACCTCCAAAGACATGCATCTGAGAATAGGCCCCCTCCCACCTCCAAAGACATGCACCTGGTGATCGGCCACTCCCACCTCCAAAGACATGCACCTGGGGATAGGCCCCTCCCACCTCCAAAGACATGCACCTGGAGATCGCCCCCTCCCACCTCCAAATACATGCACCTGGGGATCGGCCCCTCCCACCTCCAAAGACATGCATCTGAGAATAGGCCCCCTCCCACCTCCAAAGACATGCACCTGGTGATCGGCCACTCCCACCTCCAAAGACATGCACCTGGGGATAGGCCCATCCCACCTCCAAAGACATCCTCCCACCTCCAAAGACATGCACTTGGGGATAGGCCCCTTCCCAACTCCAAATACATGCACCTAGGGGTTCGGCCCCTCCGACCTTCAAAGACATGCACCTGGGGATAGGCCCCTCCCACCTCCAAAGACATGCACCTGGAGATCGCCCCCTCCCACCTCCAAATACATGCACCTGGGGATCGGCCCCTCCCACCTCCAAAGACATGCACCTGGTGATCGGCCACTCCCACCTTCAAAGACATGCACCTGGGGGTAGGCCCCTCCCACCTCCAAAGACATGCACCTGGAGATAGGCCCCTCCCACCTCCAAAGACACGCAACTGGGTGTAGGCCCCTCCCACCTCAAAAGACACGCACCTGGGAATAGGCCCCTCCCACCTCCAAAGACATGCACCTGGGGATAGGCCCCTCCCACCTCCAAACACATGCACCTGGGGATAGGCCCCTCCCACCTCCAAACACATGCACCTGGGGATAGGCCCCTCCCACCTCCAAACATGCACCTGGGGATAGGCCCCTCCCACCTCCAAACATGCACCTGGGGATAGGTTGATTGGCAACACTAAATGGTCCCTAGTGTGTGAATGTTGTCTATCTGTGTTGGCCCTGCGATGAGATGGCGACTTGTCCAGGGTGTATGCCGCCTTCCGCCCGTATGCAACTGAGATAGGCGCTAGCACCCCACGCGACCCCAAAAGGGATAAGCAGTATAAAATGGGTAGATGTTGTAAATGTAAAGTTTTTACTGTAAAATGGACAGTCTACTTAAAACAAAGTATATAATTAATCATGACATCCATAGGTGAGTTCATACATCATCCTCGTTTACAAGCGGTAGCCATAACTGCCATGTGGCCCTCAATAAAAAACACTTTGGAGACATCCCTGTTCTACACCAACCAGGTAGTAGCCTTTTACCAAATGGACAGACAAGAAGAAAGACACAGGCGACATGTTTCTGTTCAAATACTTACGGATGGGCTTTCATCTCGATGTAGTTCTTGGGAATGAAGCCGTCTTTCCCATTTAGCTCCGCCTTGTACCAGTTCTGATCGCACTCTTCATTTAATACCTGGTGATGGACAAAACAAGCACAGTGTTGTTCCGGCTGTGTCAACAATTGAAACCAATCATTTAGTACCTAGTGATGGACGAAACAAGCGCAGTGTTGTTCAGGCTGTGTCAACAATTGAAACTAATCACATGGAGCAAGACCTTTACATTGTCATTTCATGCATTCAACCAAGTGGCCCGGGGCAACAAGATGACTGCTAAGCAGATATTTGGAACTAGGGCTGGTCAATTAATCAACAACAAAAGGAGATAATGTCCGCAGGAACTTACCACATAGCAGAGGACAAACACTGTTTGATTTCCTATTATGCAGCTTGTTTTTATTTGACACTTATTGAAATATCTTGTGTGACATCATGCACAAAAGTGCACTCTATTAGTTTTAAACTATTGTAGTGACGTTCTGTAAAAAAAGTGCACTTTAATTGAGTGTTGTTTTGATATGTCATCTTAGTGACATCATGCACAAAAGTGCACTCAGCTTGTTTTAAGATGTCTTTGACAATCTTGCACTTTCTGTTATGAAATGACATGAACGTTTGTGCCACTAATTAATAACTGTTTCATAAATACACTCTTAGTTGTGATATCCCTCTCTGCATGAATGTTTAAAAGTAGCATATATGAATGCAGTATGAAGAAGAATGTTTTAATGTAGACACATAGAATCATCATACTGCTGTGATTATATGCATCAAGTGTTCATTTGAGGCTAAGGCAAAATATCCACATATATATGGTGTATCGTGATATGGCCTAAAAATATTGATACTAAAAATACGCCATATCACCCAGTCATGTTTGGAACATAACGAACCACACAAAAACATATGTATATATATAATCAAGTTCACAATTTAAAGTCTGAAGAAGTCTTCATGTGTGCATTATTAGTGAAAGAGAGGGTGAATTGTGCTTTGTTTAGAAATTAACATTCAGGTTTTTAAGCCTTGTTCAATCAGTAAAGATCCTCACGCAAGCACGCACGCACGCACGCTGTTTCCATATGAATTGTGTTAGATGTAAATATAAACAGAATACAATGATTTGCAAATCCTTTTCAACCCATATTCAGTTGAATGCACTACAAAGACAACATATTTGATGTTCAAACTCATTAACATTATTTTTTTTTGCAAATAATCATTAAATTAGAATTTCATGGCTGCAACATGTGCCAAAGTAGTTGGGAAAGGGCATGTTCACCACTGTGTTACATCACCTTTTCTTTTAACAACACTCAATAAACGTTTGGGAACTGAGGAAACTAATTGTTGAAGCTTTGAAAGTGGAATTCTTTCCCATTCTTGTTTTATGTAGAGCTTCAGTCGTTCAACAGTCCGGGGTCTCCACTGTCGTTTTTTACGCTTCATAATGTGCCACACATTTTGAATGGGAGACAGGTCTGGACTGCAGGCGGGCCAGGAAAGTACCCGCACTTTTTTTACAAACCCACACTGTTGTAACACGTGCTGAATGTGGCTTGGCATTGTCTTGCTGAAATAAGCAGGGGCGTCCATGAAAAAGACGGCGCTTAGATGACAGCATATGTTGTTCCAAAACCTGTATGTACCTTTCAGCATGAATGGTGCCTTCACAGATGTGTAAGTTACCCATGCCTTGGGCACTAATGCACCCCCATACCATCACAGATGCTGCCTTTTGAACTTTGCGTCGATAACAGTCTGGATGGTCGCTTCCCCTTTGGTCCGGATGACACGATGTCGAATATTTCCAAAAACAATTTAAAATGTGGACACGTCAGACCACAAATCACTTTTCCACTTTTTTATCAGTCTTTCTTAGATGATCTCGGGCCCACAGAAGCCGGCGGCGTTTCTGGATGTTGTTGATATATGGCTTTTGCTTTGCATAGTAGAGCTTTAATTTGCACTTACAAATGTAGCGACAAACTGTATTTAGTGACAGTGGTTTTCTGAAGAGTTCCTGAGCCCATGTGGTGATATCCTTTAGAGATTGATGTGGGGTTTTGATACAGTTTCCGTCTGAGGGATCGAAGATCACGGTCATTCAATGTTGGTTTCCGGCCATGCCGCTTAAGTGGAGTGATTTCTCCAGATTCTCTGACCCTTTTGATGATATTATGGAACGTAGATGTTGAAATCCATAAATTTCTTACAATTGCACTTTGAGAAACGTTGCTCTTAAACTGTTTGACTATTTGCTCACGCAGTTGTGGACAAAGGGGTGTACCTCGCCCCATCCTTTCTTGTGAAAGACTGAGCATTTTTGGGGAAGCTGTTTTTATACCCAATCATGGCACCCACCTGTTCCCAATTAGCCTGCACACCTGTGAGATGTTCCAAATAAGTTTTTGATGAGCATTCCTCAACTTTATCAGTATTTTTGCCACCTTTCCCAACTTCTTTGTCACATGTTGCTGGCATCAAATTCTAAAGTTAATGATTATTTGCAACAAAAAAAAAATGTTTATCAGTTTCAACATCAAATGTTGTCTTTGTAGCATATTCAACTGAATATGGGTTGCAAAGGATTTGCAAATCATTGTATTCTGTTTATATTTACATCTAACACAATTTCCCAACTCAATTGGAAACAGGGTTTGTAAGAAGGTGCGCTTGTTTTACATCTCTGTGAGAAGGAGAGACAAGAAAGAGTGAGAAGAGCCTGTAGTGTTACACCAGCAGCTAAAAGCAACTGCGTGAGAAGGTATACTCCAATATTACAATACAGTCATTTTCTATATCGCACAGAGACAAACCCGCTTTATATCCATATATTGCCCAGCCCTATGTTATCATCACAAAGCAGACAGGATGAGGAAGGAGAAAGAAAATTGAGAGCAGCCTGAATTTTAATAGCAACATCCATTTCACTCTTGCTGCAGTCTTGGATTGACGAATGATTAGAAATTCATAAGTGGCTCGAGGCTACAACGTCTTTGATCACATTTCAACTCCATAATTCAAAGAGAAAAACATGCTACTTGGCTGGAGGAGACACATTCTCTTTCTCTTCTCAGTCCACTGTCATCACTGCTCTTGTTTTCTTCATCACTCTTGTCAAATTGATCATTTCCCCTCTGGGATGGGTAATTGAATTTATTAATTTAATTATATTAAAGATGGGCAGGAATCAGCACCTCCAAGTCCGAATCCATGGTTCTCGCCCGGAAAAGGGTGGAGTGCCATCTCCGGGTTGGGGAGGAGACCCTGCCCCAAGTGGAGGAGTTCAAGTACTTCGGAGTCTTGTTCACGGTGTGGCGTATTTAGTAATGCGGATGCTGTATCGATCTATTGTGGTGAAGAAGGAGCTGAGCCGGAATGCAAAGCTCTCAATTCACCGGTGGATCTACCTTCCCATCCTCACCCATGGTCATGCGCTTTGGGTTATGACCGAAAGGACAAGATCACGGGTATAAGCCTGGTGCCGGGTCTCTCCATTAGAGATAGGGTGAGAAGCTCTGCCAACCGGGAGGAGCTAAGAGTGAAGCCGCTGCTCCTCCATATGGAGAGGAGCCAGAGAAAGTAGTTCGGGCATCTGGTCAGGATGCCACCCAAACGCCTCCCTAGGCCACAGGGAAGACCCAGGACACGTTGGGAAGACTATCTCTCCTGGCTGGCCTGGGAACACTTTGGGATCCCCTGGGAGGAGCTGGACGAAGTGGCTGGGGAGAGGAAAGTCTGGGCTTCCCTGCTTAGGCTGCTTCCCCCGCGACCCGACCTCGGAAGAAGATGAATGGATAAAGATGGACAACTGATATAGCTAGAACGGGTTCAAAAGTGAGGCTTCACTTTTCAAAATAGACAAGCCTGATGGTAATTTCCATGGGATATGCTTTATAGATGCTGCCGATTAGCTTTAGCATCCATGAGGATTGCAAGTGGCCTGGGTCTTTTTGCGGCAATGAGCTGGCAGAACGCCCGCCGGCTGTCAGCAAGCTTTCCCAGTTGCTGACCCTGCCTGAGACCCGTCTAACCGGTTGGCGAGGCAATGACTGGAAGTAGGGATAGGTCCAATTTGTAAGATTTATTTTAAGACACAATGCATGATTGGAATACGAACCCTATGAGTCTCCCTCTCCCTTTCTTTCCAGGCTTTTCACACGTTTTTAAAATACCTTTTGA
Source organism: Nerophis ophidion (assembly GCF_033978795.1). Classification (NCBI taxonomy): domain Eukaryota; kingdom Metazoa; phylum Chordata; class Actinopteri; order Syngnathiformes; family Syngnathidae; genus Nerophis; species Nerophis ophidion. Next base: position 36,178,888 of record NC_084633.1, on the reverse strand, counting down.
ACGAGTGCATCCCTCAATGATAACTACGAACCCGATTTGAGGCTTTACGCAACATGCTGGCTCCAGTCATGAGAACACGACGTGTGACCTGCTTCGTCCAAGGTGTATACACAATAGAGATGCGCGGATAGGCAATTATATCATCCGCATCCGCATCACCAAAGTCGTCATCCACCCGAACCAACATTTTATCAGGACCGTACCCGCCCGCTGAAATACATCATAGGTTGTCCGCCTTTACCACTCACAGAGCTATTTAAACCTGTTTCACAGAGTAATGAAGACAATTGGAGCCGCTAACGTTCCCGCAACTATCAAATAGCGTTCATCCTGATTACAAGAATATGGACGTGCTGTGAAGACATTGCCTTAAACACCTTCAACAACATGTACGAACCGATCCGTCAACATGTGTGCAGCTTCCGCAATTACACATTCAGGATTGAAAGGCATACTGGGTGACACAGAGTACACTGATGGTCGTGATATAAACAACTTTAACACTTACTAATATGCGCCACGCTGTCAAGCCACACCCAACGAGATTGACAAACACATTTCGGGAGAACATCCTCACAGTAACACAACATAAACGCAACACAACAAATACCCATAATCCTTTGTATCCGTGACAATTCGTGAATATATTTTACACCCCCGCGCCCCCAACACTGCCCACCTTACAGACGCAAATACATACATTTTAATTGAATTCTTCATTTTAGCTTCTGTTTTTTCGACGAAGAATATTTGTGAAATATTTCTTAAAAATTGTGATTAAAATAAAAAAAAAATATTCTGGCAAATCTAGGATCAAATTTAAATCTTATTTCAAAGTCTTTTGAATTTGTCTTTGTTAGAAATATAGCTTGGTCCAATTTGTTGTATATTCTAACAAAGTGCGGATTGGATTTTAACCTATTTAAAACATGTCATCAAAATTCTAAAATTAATCTTAATCAGGAAAAATTACTGATGATGTCCCATAAATTATTTTTTTAATTTTTTCAAAAAGATTCCAATGAGCTGGTTTTTCTCTTCTTTTTTTTCGGTTGAATTTTGAATTTTAAATAGTCGAAATTGAAGATAAACTATGTTTCAAATTTTAATTATTGTTTTTTTTCCTGTTTTAAACCGTTTTTTGTTGTTTTTTTCATCATTTATTCTCTACAAAAAACCTTCCGTAAAAGGAAAAAAATGTACGACGGAATGACAGACAGAAATACCCATTTTTTTTATATATATAGATTTATTTATTAAAGATAAATTGAGCAAATTAGCTATTTCTAGCAATGTATTTAAGTGTGTATCAAACTGGTAGCCCTTCGCAGTAATCAGTACCCAAGAAGTAGCTCTTGGTTTCAAAAAGGTTGGTGACCCCTGCCCTAGGCTATATAAGTAAAAATTGATTGATTGATTGATTGATTAGTGCATTTTTTTTTTTTTAGTTGGAAGAAACTAAGTCTTTTTTTGTTGCTGCCATCACGTGGTCAATGCATTCTCGAAATAAACGCAAGCCTGAACAATTCTGATTGGCGAACATGTCTGTCACTCAAACTGTAGAGAAGAAAAAAACCCTCAGCCTCTTGTGGTAACATGACTGCACTACTTAAAACCTTAATGTCCATTAATCCTGCAGACCCAGTACTTTATTTCAAAGGTTACTTTTGCTAAGTTTGATCAAATAAAATAAAAACGTGTTTCAAATGATCTGTCATTTGTACGCAGTGTTTTCTTTTTTAAAAGCAATGTAAATGATAGTTCTTGTATAAAAAAAAAGGTGTCTGCCTGAGAGCAGATGAAGAGGCAGGACATTCAGTGTGGAAGCGGAGATCTCGGAGGATGAAAACATTGCTATTAATTATGCCAAGGAGCCTACAACCAAAAGATCCTCTTCTGTAGTTAAAGTCTCCTATTCTTGAAGGGGAACAGACTACAAATGGCTAGGACGAAGGCAGTGAGCCTGCATTGTTCAGTAAGAGATCAAGGATGGGGCTAAAAGCTGAAGTCATCATCGCTTTGGCCGAGGGTTGTCTCCATACCAATATTTTGGTACCGGTACCAAAACGTATTTTGATAGTGTACATGAAACATTTGTTTATTATTGTCATTTAGTCCTTAAATAAAATAGTGAACATACTAGACACAAGGTTTTTCACACATTTATTTATTTGTGGCGGCCCGCCACGAAAGAATTACGGCCGCCACAAATAAAAAAAATAAAAATAAAATAAAATGTATATATATGTTGTTGGTTTTTCCGGCTTTTGACTCGCTCGACCGCTCATAAAAGCAATGGGACTGTCTGTGAATGGAGCTTGTAGTTACATATTATATAAATATGTAAATATTATATAAATATGTACATAAAGTGTTGTAATTATATTCCTACTCCGCGTTCTATTTGGTCATCGCCCCCCCCCCCCATAGCCCGACCACACCACCACAAATAAATGCCTGACCTGTGGGAAACACTGTAGACAACTTGTCTTTTAGTAGTAATTAATCAAACAAAGGCTCCTAATTAGTCTGCAGTAACATGTGTCATTTATCATTCTGTCAACATTATGAGGGACAAACTGTAAAAATGGATCATTAATCTTCTTGTTCATTCATTTACCGTTAATATCTGCTTATTTTCTGTTTGAACATGTTCTATCTACACTTCTGTTAAAATGTAATAATCACTTATTCTTCTCTTCTTTGATACTTGACATTAGTGTTGGATGATACCACACATTTAGGTATCGATGTGATACTAAGTTTTTACAGGATCATACATTGGTCATATTCAAATTTCTCATGTGTCCAGGGACATATTTACTGAGTTTATAAACATAACATGACTTTTCCAAAAAAGGAAAAAAAAGATTTTGTGTCGATAAAAAATATTGATTAAATCATAGTAGTATCGACTAGATAAGCTCCTGTACTTGGTATCATTACAGTGGATGTCAGGTGTAGATCCACCCATGGCATTTGTTTACATTGTGACGCCGGTGAGCTATTGTGCAGTAAAGCATGTTTAGCTATTCCTAATCTTGCAGTGATAATTCTACTTGTAAAAAAACTTACTTTGTCACCATGGAGACAGGATTAGTGATTTAGAAGTAGCTAAAACTGCAGATGAATGTTCGCTGCTACCTGGCTAGCCATGTCTTAAAGCAGCTCTTCCTGAGGGTGTTTCAGTGTTCTAACTTCACCTTTATCTTGACTTTTTACACCAAAATGCGTCCATTCTCCCTTTTCTGTGTCTGCTTGTAAGTACTCTGTGTGTGTGCGCTGACAAACATGCTCCGTCATGCATGTTGGGAACGGGTAATTTTCAAACAGAGTATAGTACCGTTTTTGATTCATTAGTACCACGATACTGTACTAGTACTGGTATACTGTTAGGGGTGTAACGGTACGTGTATTTGTATTGAACCGTTTCAGTACGGGGTTTCCGGTTCGATGTGGAGCAGTACCAAACAAGTTACACACGAACATATGAAGTAGCCGCCTATGCTAAAGTCTTAACAAGCTGCTCGGCTCCGTTCTGCCTCTGTCTGTACACAGCACCCAGCATTGTCCCGCCCACACAACCATCTGATTGGTTAGATAGATAGATAGTACTTTATTGATTCCTTCAGGAGAGTTCCTTCAGGAAAATTAAAATTCCGGCAGCAGTGTACAGTGTTCAGATCAATTTAAATAAAAGTAAAAAGTAAATAACGAGGGTTTAAATGAAAACAAAATAGAGAAATATTACAATAAGAATAAAAAACAAAAAGCAACAATGGGAAGAGGTGGCGACTTGTCCAGGGTGTACCCTGCCTTCCGCCCGATTGTAGCTGAGATAGGCGCCAGCGCCCCCCGCGACCCCGAAAGGGAATAAGCGGTAGAAAATGGATGGATGGATGGAATAAAAATATGACAGTAAAATAAGAATATAACAAGACAAAGTAGGCAGTAGTGACCATGTTATGAAAACGTATTGCACTGTTATTGTTTTGCATCCCCTGTCATCCTAGTACCCCCCCGCCCCCGCCCCGCCCCAGCGAGGAGTTGTACAGTCTAATGGCGTGTGGGACAAAGGAGTTTTTGAGTCTATTAGTCCTGCACTTGGGATGAAGCAGTCTAGCATTGGTTACATACAAAGCCAATCAGCAGTGCGTATTCAGAGCGCATGTCGCCAGGGCTCCAGTGTCGATGTCGAGCAGATAGGTCTTTAGCAGGGGAGCAACGCACTCTCCCCAAATTATATTCCAAGTCAACTACTTTCTAAACATCACCATGAGCCCGTTGACCTTCTAGAAACAAACTGCAGCTCGGCTCACTCGCAGTCCTGGTTTAAGGTGAAGGCTAGTTAGCTTTTAGCGTAACATTAACTCATTTTGCTGTGTGTGCGTGTGTGTGTGTGTTTGTGTGCGTGCGTGCGTGTGTGTGTGTTACGGACAGTGTTGATTGAGGTGTTGAAGCAGCAAAAAAGGACATTAAATGAAGAGTTTCTGTCTCTGACAGTGTATATAATAGTAAGTGCATCATAAAGCCTACATGAACTCCATGGTGGTCAGGGATGAATTTTCAGCTATAGTTATATTAATCATTACTAATGAAGCAGCCTAGTTTTGAACATGAATATTAGTAAAGGGGTTGCCCACATATGTGGTCCTCTCCAAGGTTCTCATAGTCCTCATTGTCACCGACGTCCCACTGGGTGTGAGTTTTCCTTGCCCTTATGTGGGCCTACCGAGGATGTCGTAGTGGTTTGTGTTGTGGTTTGTGCAGCCCTTTGAGACACTAGTGAATTAGGGCTGTAAAAATGAACATTGATTGATTGATTGATAGTAATGTAGCAGCCTAGTTTTGAATGGCAGGGTCCCTGCTATCACGTGTTGATAAAAATATAACATTTACATAATAAAAATCAACTACAGGCTTCCCCAATGCTGTAATAAATTAAGCATGATGAGTTGACTAGAAACTGTTTAATGATACACTTTTTATATGTAGAAGAAAAGTTGTGTCATTTTATTTCATCAAAGCAACAACTTGAAGCAGTTTAATGTGGATTAACGTGGGCAGAATTATTATAGTGTTCCCAATGTTAAAAGGATCAAGTCATTGTTTACAAATTTGGTAAATAAATAACCCAAAAATTTATATTATGTTGTTTTCTTACTGTACCGAAAATGAACCGAACCGTGACCTCTGAACCGAGGTACGTACCGAACCGAAATTTTTGTGTACCGTTACACCCCTATATACCGTACAACCCTACTCTACACTTTATTTTTATTTTGATCATTATTGGAGAATATATGCCAGTAGATTGCGTTTTTCTCAATGTTTGATTGTTTAAATCCTTTGACACAAAAGCTAAGCAATGTATTTTTTCCCTTTTGGTTCCTTACTGTACCAAATATTTACAGGCTCACAACCTAAAAACCACGATACGTACTGACCTGTGATTATGGTGTAGCGTTACACCCATTGTAGACATTTTAAGTAAGATGAGCAGTACATCATTTTCTTGTTTTGGTTAGGTCTGGTTCCAATCACTGTAATTGGTTGGATTTTTAATGATTTGGTGACTCTGGAAACGGACAGAAGTAAATATCTGCTTGGCAGGCAGCATTCATACCAGACAAAAATGGGACACCGCAGCAATATGTGCATGTCTGTTCCAGGGCACGCCATTGGATGACTTGCATCCCCCTTTCTTTGGATAAAGAATTGTTTTTTAGGTCTTTTTAATCTGGTTGAGCCACAATAGATGTAAGTTGGAGTTGAAAGGCTGAGGTCCTTAGCAAGGATAATCTCCACAGCTGTCACTGCCTCCCAGCCCGCTCATATTAAGATTACTATGGCACTTTCATCTGGAAAGGCAGGAAAAAACATGCACAACTAGTTTCTCTGTCTGCTGGCTCCAGCCTTGTAACAATATCCAAACCCTGTTTCCATATGAGTTGGGAAATTGTGTTAGAAGGAAATAAACGGAATGCAATGATTTGCAAATCATGTTCAACCCATATTCAGTTGAATATGCTACAAAGACAACATATTTGATGTTCAAACTGATAAAAAAAAATGTTTTGTTGCAAATAATCATTAACTTTATTATTTCATGCCAGCAACACGTGACAAAGTTGGGAAAAGTGGCAATAAATACTGATAAAGTTGAGGAATGCTCATCAAACACTTATGCAGGCTAATTGGGAACAGGTAGGTGCCATGATTGGGTAAAAAAACAGCTTCCCAAAAAATGCTCAATCTTCCACAAGAAAGGATGGGGCGAGGTACACCGTTTTGTCCACAACTGCGTGAGCAAATAGTCAAACAGTTTAAGAACAACGTTTCTCAAAGTGCAATTCCAAGAAATTTAGGGATTTCAACATCTACGGTCCACAATATCTTTAAAAGGTTCAGAGAATCTGAAGAAATCACTCCACGTAAGCGGCATGGCCGGAAACCAACATTGAATGAACGTGACCTTCGATCCCTCAGACGGTACTGTATCAAAAACCAACATGAATCTATAAAGGATATCACCACATGGGCTCAGGAACACTTCAGAAAACCACTGTCACTAAATACATTTTGTCGCTACATCTGTAAGTGCAAGTTAAAGCTCTACTATGTAAAGCGAAAGCCATTTATCAACAACATCCAGAAACACCGCCGGCTTCTCTGGGCCCGAGATCATCTAAAATGGACTGATGCAAAGTGGAAAAGTGTTCTGTGGTCTGACGAGTCCACATTTCAATTTGTATTTTGAAATATTCGACTTCGTGTCATCCGGACTAAAGGGGAGGCGAACCATCCAGACTGTTATCGACGCAAAGTTCAAAAGCCAGCATCTGTGATGGTATGGGGGTGCATTAGTGCCCAAGGCATGGGTAACTTACACATCTGTGAAGGCACCATTAATGCTGAAAAGTACATACAGGTTTTAGAACATATGCTGCCATCTAAGCGCCGTCATTTTCATGGACGCCCATGCTTATTTCAGCAAGACCATACCAAGCCACATTCAGCATGTGTTACAACAGCGTGGCTTCGTAAAAAAAAAAAAAAAAGTGCGGGTACTTTCCTGGCCGGTCTGCAGTCCAGACCTGTCTCCCATCAAAAATGTGTGGCGCATTATGAAGCGTAAAATACAACAGCGGAGACCCCGCACTGTTGAACGACTGAAGCAACCTCACGCCAACAAATCTCTCCGACCTCCTTCAGTCTTACTGCCCCACCCGATCCCTAAGATCAGCCGATCAGCTGCTACTGACGGTCCGTGACATAAGGCTGAAGCTTAAATGTGACAGAACTTTCGCCGCTGCTGCTCCCAAGCTCTGGAACGACCTACCTCTGAGTGTTAGACAAGCCTCCTCTCTTCCTGTTTTTAAATCTCTCTTAAAATCATACTTTTATTCCTTGGCTTTTAACACTGAGTGATATCCATCCTGCAATGGCGCCCCGTTATACACCTGCTGTGAACCTGTTTTTATGTTTTATTTATTTATTTTTTATCATGTTCTGTTTGTGTTGTGTTGTTTGCTCGGTCCTCGTATTATCTTTTAACCTGCCCATTGTACAGCACTTCGGCTACCCCTGTGGTAAATTTTAAATGTGCTTTATAAATAAAGTTGATTTGATTTGAAGCTCTACACAAAAGAAGAATGGGAAAAAAATCCACTTTCAAAGCTTCAACAATTAGTTTCCTCAGTTCCCAAACGTTTATTGAGTTTTGTTAAAAGAAAAGGTGATGTAACACAGTGGTGAACATGCCCTTTCCCAACTACTTTGGCACATGTTGCAGTCATGAAATTCTTAGTTCATTATTATTTGCAAAAAAAATTTAAGTTTATGAGTTTGAACATCAAATATCTTGTCTTTGTAGTGCATTCAATTAAGTATGGGTTGAAAAGGATTTGCAAGTCATTGTATTCCGTTTATATTTACATCTAACACAATTTCCCAACTCATATGGAAACGGGGTTTGTAAAAGCAAAGTCAACAGTAAGAGTGAAACATTCTTAAACACACGTGGTATGTGAGATCATGAAGCAGAGTGGTCTGGCACAGTCCACATGGGATTGAAATAAATCAAGAACAGGGATTACTTTGGAGCGTGAGATAATCTGAGCGTGAGACAGCTCAGTCCTTAGAGGAAGACAGATTTTGCATTACTGGAGAGTTCTAGTTGGAAGGTGTGGAACGTCTTCTGTTCGTACACAATTTGGAAAACACAGTAATGCCATTTTCAATATCTTGTATAGGTTAGCAACCCGCGGCTCTTTAGTGCCACCCTAATCTCCCTGGACTTCTTTCAGAGAAGTGTGACGATGAAAACAAGTTATATATATATATATATATATGGTTTTTGTTGGGGGGGAGAAACATGACAGAAACTTTCCTAATTGTTATAAATCCCAGTGTTTGTATTAAACATGCCTCACTGGTGAGAGGATTTAGACAATCAACGGTTTGTCCGACTAATTTCAGCGGTCCTTGAACTCACCTTGGTGTGTACATGTATAATGTTCTCCGATGCTTCCACAGAAAGACGTGTTTTATGCCACCCCTCCTTCGTCTCATTTTGTCCACCAAACCTTTTATGTTGTGCGTGATTGCACAGAGTTGAGCTTTGTTGATTTTAATGATTTGTTGGAGTGCTTATCAGGCATATTTGGTCACTGCATGACTGCACGCAAATCCATGCTAACATGCTATTTATGCTAGCTGTATGTACATATCGCATCATTATGCCTTTTGTAGGTATCTTTGAGTTCATTTAATTTCCTTTACTTAAGCCCTCAGTGTATTTAACAGATATTTACATTATCTCTACGTAATCTATGCTCTATTTATGATAGTTGTTTGTGTGCCATGTTGTTCCAGACCACAGCAAACTTTACCCAGCTTGCAAAGATTGTAATAAATCCACAAGATCCTTTAACTTGGACACACTTATACAAGACTTTTAAGGTCATTTTGATAGTAGGCTAATATAACTAATATAGACACATTATGTGGTCTTCATTATAACACTTATATAAGACTTTTAAAGTAATTTTGATAGTAGGCTAATATAGACACTTACATCATGTGTTGTCTTCATTATAACACTTATATAAGACTTTTAAAGTCATTCTGATGGTAGGCTAATATAGACATATATGTTGTCTTCATTATAACACTTATATAAGACTTTTAAAGTCATTTTGATAGTAGGCTTATATAGACACATCAGGTGTTGTCTTCATTGCAACACTAACATAAGACTTTTAAAGTTATTTCGATATAACTAAGATAGACAATTACATCAGGTGTTGTCTTCATTATAACACTTATATAATACTTTTAAAGTCATTTTGATAGTAGGCTAATACAACTAAAATAGACACATGTGTTGTCTCATAACTTATATAAGACTTTTAAAGACATTTTGATAGTAGGCTAATATAGCTAATATAGATATTTACATCATGTGTTGCCCTCATTATAACACTTATGTATATAAGGCTTTTAAAGTAATTTTGATAGTAGGCTAATATAGCTAATATATTTAGCCTACTGTCAAAATGACAGTAGGCTAAAATAGACACATCATGTGTCTTCATTATCACATTTATATAAGACTTTTAAAGTCATTTTGATAGTAGGCTAATACAACTAATATAGACACATCATGTGTTGTCTTCATTACAACACTTATGCAAGACATTTAATCTTTTGCGGCTCCAGACAGATTTTTTTTTAAATTTTTCGTCCAACATGTTGGGTTGCCGATACCTGGATTAGGACAAGAAGAGGTACTAAAACAAAACGAACTGCATCAAAACATGTCACTCAGGTGTAAACATAAATGCAATGACGAGTCCTTAACCATATTGTACTGACCCAAGAAAAACAAGAATAAACTTAAGACCTGACCTAATTTTACCATAAAAACTAGGACTGGGACTAATGTAAAGATGATGCCCATGAATATACATAATATATGCAGCTGGGTTGAAGACTTGGGATCACCATTTGGCATCCATGAAATGTCACCAACTTGGGCACCTCTGAAAGGAAAGTGGATTGCTGTGCTGATGACATGCTATAAGGCAGTGGTTCTCAAATGGGTGTACGCGTACCCCTGGGGGTACTTGAAGGTATGCCAAGGGGGTACGTGAGATTTTTTTTTAAATATTCTAAAAATAGCAACAATTCAAAAATTGTTGCTATTTTCATTATCTTCAACAAAATATGAATGTAAGTTCATAAACTGTGAAAAGAAAGGCAACAATGCAATACATACTTGCCAACCTTGAGACCTCCGATTTCGGGAGTTGGGGGTGCAGTTAAGAGGGGAGGAATATATTTCCCCCTGGATTCACCAAGTATATATATATATAAATTCTTGAATTTCAATGTTCTTTATTTACACATCTACACACACATAACACTCATCTACTCATTGATGAGTTAAGGGTTGAATTGTACATCCTTGTTTTTCTAACCATATGCATGTACAGTAAATGGCAGTATTGTCCTGTTTAAGAGTGTCACAACGTTGTTGTTTACGGCAGATAAAATGCTTTACGGTAGACGAAAACGGACTGCTGTTGTGTGTTGTGGCTGCGCTGGAAGGGCGTTAATGAAACTGCCTAACAATAAACCCACATAAGAAACCAAGAACTTGCCCTCGTTTATACGTCATTGGGCAGACACGCTCTTCATACGCGTCACTCAGGTCAGCATGGAGCTGGAGGCGGCGTGGCCTCCAGCTCCGTCTGAATTTTATGAGATTTTCGGGAGAAAATTTGTCCCGGTAGGTTTTCGGGAGAGGCGCTGAATTTCGGGAGTCTCCTGGAAAATCCAGGAGGGTTGGCAAGTATTATGCAATATTCAGTGTTGACAGTTAGGATTTTTTGTGGACATGTTCCATAAATATTGATGTTAAAGATTTCTTTTTTGTTAAGAAATGTTTAGAATGAAGTTGATGAATCCAGATGGATCTCTATTACAATCCCCAAAGAGGGCACTTTAAGTTGATGATTACTTCTATGTGTAGAAATCTTTATTTATAATTGAATCACTTGTTTATTTTTCAACAAATTTTTAGTTATTTTTATATCTTTTTTTCCAAATAGTTCAAGAAAGACCACTACAAATGAGCAATTTTTTGCACTGTTATACAATTTAATAAATCAGAAACTGATGACATAGTGCTGTATTTTACTTCTTTTTTTTAACCAAAAATGCTTTGCTATGATTAGGGGGTACTTGAATTAAAGAAAAATGTTCACAGGGGGTACATCACTGAAAAAAGGTTGAGAACCACTGCTATAAGGAGTGTGCAAACATGTCTTCTGTGTAGGAAAAGATGTCAAGCAAATGACTCTGACCTTTTTTACTCCCAGCAGGGAGCCAACCGCCTGATCTGTAAAGACTTCAGCGAGGTCATGAGCGCACTGTCTCACTGAGATGATTACAGATTATGAATAACGAGTCATTCTTGAGGCCAGGACCCCCTGGAGTGCAGACCCCCTGCACAATCCTTACAAATGCCACCTTGAGTGCCAGCCAGTCAGCAAAACATGGCTGACTGTGACAACAGAGTTGATGAGTCCACCTTTTGATGGACACGGTGGAACCTGGGTTGTCTCCATACCAGTATTTTGGTGCCGGTACCATAACGTGTTTTGATACTTTTCTGAATAAAGGGGGCCATAAAAAATGTCCTTCTTGGCTTTATTCGAACAAAAAATGTTAGGGTACATGAAACATATGTTTATTATTGTCATTTAGTCCTGAAATAAAATTGTCAACATACTACACAACTTGTCTTTTAGTAGTAAATAAACAAAAAAGACTCCTAACTAGTCTGCAGTAACATATTGTGTCATTTATACACCTATTATTTTGTACACATTATGAGGGACAAACTGTAAAAAAAACATTATTAATCTAATTGTTAATTTACTGTTAATATCTTCTAATGTTCTATCTACACTTCTGTTAAAATGCAATTATCACTTATTCTTCTCTTCTTTGATACTTTACATTAGTTTTGGATGATACCACACATTAAAGTATCGATCAGATACCAAGTAGTTACAGGATCATAAATTGGTCATATTCAAAGGGATATATTTCCTGACTTTATAAACATATGAATTTAAAAAAAAAATGAAAAAAGATTTTGTGATGCTAAAAATATTGATGTAAACATAGCCGTATCGACTAAATACGCTCCTGCATTTGGTATCATTACAGTGGATGTTTGGTGCAGATCCACCCATGGCATTTGTTTACATTGTGACGCCGGTGAGCTATTGTGTCCTCCTACGGTGCGTAGTGACATTGGATCCCTCAGGCGGTACTGCATCAAAAAGCGACATCAGTGTGTAAAGGATATCACCACATGGGACACTTCATAAAACCACTGTCTGTAACTACAGTTGGTCGCTACATCTGTAAGTGCAGGTTGAAACTGTACAATGCCAAGTCAAAGTGATGCAAAGAGGAAAAGTGCTGTGTGGTCTGACGAGTCCACATTTCAAATTGTTTTTGGAAACTGTGGACTTCGGGAAAAGAACCATCCAGACTGTTCTAGGGTCAAAGTGTAAAAGGCAGCGTGTGTGATGGTATGGGGGTGTATTAGTCGCCAAGGCATGGGTAACTTAAACATCTGTGAAGGCACCATTAACGCTGAAAGGTACATACAGCTTTTGGAGCAACATATGTTGTTATCATGGACGCCCCTGTTTATTTCAGCAAGACGATTCCAAGTCAGGTGTTACAACAGTGTGGCTTCATAGCAAAAGAGTGCGGGTACTAGACTGGCCTGCCTGTAGTCCAGACATTGAAAATATGTGAAGGCTAAAATGTGAGGCAGGAGACTGTTGAACATCTTAAGCTGTACATCAAGCAAGAATGGGAAAAAATTCCACTTGAAAAATGTGTCTCCTCAGTTTGTAAACCTTTACGGAGTGTTGTTAAAAGGAAAGGCCATGTAACACACTGGTAAAAATGCACCTGCGACAATTTTTTGGCAATGTTTTGCTGCCATAAAATTTTAAGTTCATGAATATTTGAAAAAAAAAAAAAGGTTTCTCAGTGTGAACATGAAATATTTTGTCTCTGCAGTCTTTTCAATTGAATATAAGTTGAAAAGGATTTGCAAAACTGTATTCTGTTTTTCACACTATCCATCCATCCATTTTCTACCGCTTGTCCCTTTTGGGGTCCCGGGATGGGGGGGGGGGGTTGTGCTGGAGCCCAGTTGCATTCGGGTGGAAGGCGGCGTACACCCTGGACAAGTGGTCACCTCAAAACAGGGCAAACACAGACAGACTAGTTTGTTTAAATCAGGCCTGGGCAATTATTTTGAGTCGGGGGCCACATTTAGAGAAAAAAATCCGTCTGGGGGCCGGGATATCTATTTTTAGGGACATTATTACAAAACCTCACAATAATGTCTGATTGAATGCTAAAAACGTTATGACAGACCGCCTTGAAAAACTTAATGGATTTATTTTTTTCTATGAACGATAAAACACTGAATATTGACAAAATAATAATGTCACACCCCCTTTCGATCGACATATTTTACAATCAAGTGAAACGCAACAAAAAGGCAGCAAACAGTGAAATATGAACAAGAAGGGTACAAAATAAACCCACCTACAATCTGATAAATCACTTAGCTTTGGAACTTTGTTGTGAAAATCTCCTTTCACGTCTGGTGCCTATCTCAGCTACAATCGGGCGGAAGGCGGGGTACACCCTGGACAAGTCGCCACCTCATCGCAGACCAGCAGAATTATTCATTACTTATCGTGTTAAGCAATGTCAGCTAATATTTATCTGAGAGCCAGATGCAGTCATCAAAAGAGCCACATCTGGCTCTAGAGCCATAGGTTCCCTACCCCTGGATTAGAGTGTGAATGTGATCGTGAATGTTGTCTGTCTATCTGTGTTGGCCCTGCGACGAGGTGGCGACTTGTCCCGGGTGTACCCCGCCTTCCGCCCGATTGTAGCTGAGATAGGCACCAGCGCCCCCCGCCACCCCAAAGGGAATAAGCGGTAGAAAAGGGATGGATGGATACAACTGTTATGAAAAATTCAACCATTCAATTATCTTGCATTAATATCAGCATTGGTATGGCCAATAATGCTCCTGTCAGTACTTTGTACTGGATCGATACCAGGACTTGTAATATCCATCCAAAACTAAAGTATCCCAATGTTTTTATTCACCATTTACACAATGTGCCAACATCACTTCTTTTGGCCTTTGTAAAACAACTTCTATAATATATTAAAGCTGCAAGCAGCGATGGACGGGACCGAGTATTTATAGCCATCTTTTGTATTAAAGGGGGAATTGCAAACTCCCTGTTGATTTTAGCTGGGGGTTGTCAGTGTATGAAATACAGGTCTAAGTGAGACCTACATAGAGGTTTTGTTTCAAGTGTCTTTGAGATTCCTACTGGGTAGGGTCCCGCCATCTTGATATGGCAGCAGCGCACCAGCAGCGGTTCTTTGAGGGCTCATGAAACCCAAACCGGAGCAGCAATTAAAACTCATCAACTTTTAATCAGAAGGGTTCAATCTCTCTCCTATGCTTATTTGAAGACACAACACGACAAATGCGCTCAGAGGAGATAATGTTTGAAAAAAGGTGACTGTTTTTTAGACAACTTTTGTTTTGAAGGGGGAATTGCAAACTTCCTGTGGATTTTTCTAGGGGGTTGTCAGTGTATGAAATATAGGTCTAAGTGAGACCTACACAGAGTTTTCTTTTCATTGGTCTGGGAGTTAGAGGCAGTTTTGTCTGGGTTTTCTTCGTAGGGGGTGCTAGAGCGCAATTTTGAGTTTTGGGGTTTGTTTTTTTGATTAGATCGCAATTTTCGCCAGTCCTGATGTGTGTGTCCAATTGGTGAATTTTGAAGCATGTTAAGGGGGTCAAAATATAATAAACAGTATAATAATAAAGAATAAAAAATAATAATAAAACACTAGAAATTCAATAGGGTCCTCTGTCCTTTTGGGACATCAGTCCCTAATAATGAAATCAAGAGGGAAATTCTTATACATGTGAGACAACTGCAGTCCACTGGAAGTGAATATAGCTTCTGAAGCTGGCTAGCAGCGAGGACGTTAAAATAAAAGCTTGATGATTTATTACCCCCTCTAATACTTTATTATTAGGTCCAGTGCTTGTCAGTAGAAAAGTCTCAGATGTCTGACCTGCGTTTCAACCCGGCCTTTGCAGCGTGGGATCCACAACTAAGTAGGGCGCTAGGAGTCACAGCAGTGAGAAAGATGGCGTTGTGTTTTAAATACAGATGTCTCTTTTAGGCAAACATCAGCAGGAAGTGATGTGGCGATGAGGCGGAGTCCTAATTACAGCGCTGTGACTCAGCACTAAGACAAATAGAGGAAGAGCAGAGAGACAGGACAGAGGAGCCGTTTAAGAATCAAGACTCCTTGTGATCAGCTTAGGAAAAATCCTTAAGGGTAGAAAAAGTGTGAAATGAGGGCATGTCTTTTTCTAAACTCTCTGCTACAAGTCCTTCTGCGCCGGCAGAATCAATCCTTGTTCTTCTCAGCATCTTTCTTCCAATTCAAGACGCCACATCTCAAATCCATCTGTGGTATTATTCCAGTATCTCTTTTGCAAGACAACATCAAGTCAAAACAGCAGTTTGAACACACAAAGGAACAAGCACATAAATCATTCATATAAAATGTTCTCCTTTCAGAATAATAAATGCTGCTTTGTCTTTGTACCGCTTTTGGAAAGGAAAACAATGATGACTGATTTCTCGTGAGAGCTGCTAAGTTTTTTTTTTTTTGGTAATAACAATGATAATGTTTTCTTGAAGCACATGTGGAACTAGACCAAAGACAAACGCTTCTCAGGAAGATATTAAAAACATCCCAAATGGCTTTCAAATAGTACACATGATGTCATCTGCTTCAGTTATGTACTTTGAATAGGGGTGCTTAAAAACATCTATTCACATCCAAATTGTGATTTTCATTTATTTCGACTCAATCGATTCACAATTTGAGGATTAAAAAAAACTAAAAACTTTTTCTTTTTTTTTAACAAACCCCATTTCCATATGAGTTGGGAAATTGTATTAGATGTAAATATAAACAAAATAAAATGATTTGCAAATCATTTTCAACCCATATTCAATTGAATGCACTACAAAGACAAGATATTTGATGTTCAAACTCATAAACTTTATAGTTTTTCCAAATAACTATTACCTTAGAATATAATGGCTGCAACACGTGCCAAAGTAGTTGGGAAAGGGCATGTTCACCACTGTTTTACATCACCTTTTCTTTTAACAACACTCAATAAAAGTTTGGGGACTGAGGAAACTAATTGTTGAAGCTTTGAAAGTGGAATTCTTTCCCATTCTTGTTTTATGTAGAGCTTCAGTCGTTCAACAGTCCAGGGTCTCCGCTGTCGTATTTTACGCTTCATAATGTGCCACACATTTTCCATGGGAGTCAGGTCTGGACTGCAGGCGGGCCAGGAAAGTACCCGCACTCTTTTTTTAAGAAGCCACGCTGTTGTAACACGTGCTGAATGTGGCTTGGCATTGTCTTGCTGAAATAAGCAGGGGGGTCCATGAAAAAGACGGCGCTCAGATGGCAGCATATGTTGCTCCAAAACCTGTATGTACCTTTCAGCCTTAATGGTACCTTCACAGATGTGTAACTTATCCATGCCTTGGGCACTAATGCACCCCCATACCATCACACATGCTGGCTTTTGAATTTTGCGTTGATAACAGTCTGCGTGGTTCGCTTTCCCTTTGGTCCGGAAGACACAATGTCGAATATTTCCAAAAACAATTTGGAATGTGACCTCGTCAGACCACAGAACACTTTTCCACTTTGGATCAGTCCATCTTTCGAGCCCAGAGAAGCCGGCGACGTTTCTGGATGTTGTTGATAAATGGCTTTCGCTTTGCATAGTATAGCTTTAACTTGCACTTACAGATGTAGCGACCAACTGTATTTAGTGACAGTGGTTTTCTGAAGTGTTCCTGAGCCCATGTGGTGATAACCTTTAGAGCAGTGGTTCTTAACCTTGTTGGAGGTACCTAACCCTTCCAGTTTCATATGCGTATTCACCGAACCCTTCTTTAGTGAAAAATAAAATGTTTTTTTCAAATTCAAGACAAAGTTATATGTTTTTTTACTGCTGCACAAAATTAACCATGCATGAAAATCACCTTGTTCAAAGAACAAAACCAAAACACAGCAGGAACTCACAACAAATTACACACCTGCAAATCAGTGTGACTTCTGCGGTTGCCGTATACTGTACATAATATGCCGATAGGGAGAAGTTTTTATTTACACGATGAGTCGAGTGTGTCTTGACCCCCGCGGTGGAGGCTCTGCCAAACCCCTGAGGCCAACTCACCGAACCCCTAGGGTTCGATCAAACCCAGGTTAAGAACCACTGCTTTATAGATTAATGTGGGTTTTTGATACAGTGCCGTCTGAGGGATGGAAGGTCACAGTCATTCAATGTTGGTTTCCGGCCATGCTGCTTACGTGGAGTGATTTCTCCAGATTCTCTGAACCTTTTGATGATATTATGGAACGTAGATGTTGAAATCCCTAAATTTCTTGCAATTCCACTTTGAGAAACGTTGTTCTTAAAGTGTTTGACTATTTGCTCACGCAGTTGTGGACAAAACGGTGTGCCTCGCCCCATCCTTTCTTGTGGAAGACTGAGCATTTTTTTGGGAAGCTGTTTTTATACCCAATCATGGCACCCACCTGTTCCCAATTAGCCTGCACACCTGTGGGATGTTCCAAATAAGTGTTTGATGGGCATTCCTCAACTTTATCAGTATTTATCGCCACCTTTCCCAACTTCTTTGTCACGTGTTGCTGGCATCAAATTCTAAAGTTGATGATTATTTTCCCCAAAAAAGTTTCAGTTTGAACATCAAATATGTTCTCTTTATAGCATATTCAACTGAATGTGGGTTGAAAATAGGGCTGGGCGATATATGGATATACTGGATATATCGCGGGTTTGTCTCTGTGCGATATAGAAAATGACTGTATCGTAATATTGGAGTATACCTTCTCACGCAGTTGCTTTTAGCTGCGGGCATTACACTACAGGCTCTTCTCACTCTTTCTTGTCTCTCCTTCTCGCAGACAAGCAGGCGCACATTCTTACATATGTCACATACTGTCACGTCATACGTCACATACGGATACGCTCTCGCAGAGCAGAGAGGTAGCAGACTGGGCTACGTTAGCTGCTATTGTAGCCGTACGAGAGAAAGAAGGTGCAGATCTGGAAACAAATGAAGGAAAACTTATAGGGGAACATTATCACAATTTCAAAAGGGTTAAAAACCATAAAAATCAGTTCCCAGTTTTATTTTTCGAAGTTTTTTTCAAAATTTTACCCCTCCCGGAATATCCCTAAAAAAAAGCTTTAAAGTTCTTGATTTTCGCTATTTGCGATGTGACTGTCCATTTCCCTGTGACGTCATACAGTGCTGCCAATACAAAGAACATGGTGGTTACCACAGCAAGATATAGCGACATTAGCTTGGATTCAGACTCGGATTTCAGCGGCTTAAGCGATTCAACAGATTACGCATGTAATGAAACAGATGGTCGGAGTATGGAGGCAGATAGCAAAATTGAAATTGAAGAAGAAATTGAAGCTATTGAGCGAATATTTATTGACACTTTTCAGCCATAGCGTGGGTGTACCTAATGAAGTGGCCCATAGCATGGCTGCCTTATTAGCATCGCCAGTAAAATGTGCGGACCAAACGATCAGGACTTTCGCATCTTGTGACACTGGAGCAACTTAAATCCGTCGATTTGTTTCCCATTAAATGTGGGTATCTAGTTTCAAATGTACATACAGCTAGCGTAAATAGCATGTTAGCATCAATTAGCGTAGCATGTTAGCATCGGTTAACTGGCAGTCATGCTGCGACCAAATATGTCTGATTAGCACATAAGTCAACAACATCAACAAAACTCACCTTTGTGATTTTGTTGACTTAATCGGTGCAAACACATCTGCAGGTTATCCATACATCTCTGTGCCAGTGGTGCAACTTGAATCCCTCCCTGTTAGTGTTGTTACACCCTCCGACAACACACCAACGAGGCATGATGTCTCCAAGGTTCCAAAAAATAGTCGAAAAAACGGAAAATAACAGAGCTGAGACCCGGTGTTTGTAATGTGAAAATGAAAATGGCGGGTGTGTTACCTCAGTTACGTCACGTTCTGACCTCATCGTTAAAAGACCGATAAACAGGAAGGCGTTTAATTGACCAAAATCCACCCATTTAGAGTTCGGAAATCGGTTAAAAAATACATGGTCTTTTTTCTGCAACATCAAGGTATATATTGACGCTTGCATAGATAGGTTTGGTGATAATGTTCCCCTTTAATTCCCAATAAAAACAGCAGGGGGTCCATCGTCTGGCGGTGGTTCGGCTTCAAGTGGGAATATGTCGAAATGACAACCGTAATTTGTCAAGTGTGGTGCAAAAGCGTTGGTATAAAAAGTAGCATTACTACTAATATGTAGCATCATTTGAAAAGTCACTCGCTAGAGAATGAAGAGAATTTCATAACCTTAGTAACATACCACATAGTGAAGGACGAATACTATTTGATTTCCTATTATGCAGCTCATTTTTATTTGACACTTAAAATGTCTCCGACAATCTTGCACTTTATGTTTTGGAAATGACATGAATGTTTGTGCCATTGCTTAATAACTTTAATAAATACACTTTTGTTCGATTGACTTAGTTGTGATTTCCCTCTCTGCATGAAAGTTTAAAAGTAGCATATATGAATGCAGTATGAAGAAGAATGTTTTAATGTAGACACATAGAATCATCATACTGCTGTGATTATATGCATCAAGTGTTCATTCAAGGGCGAGGCAAAATATTGTAATATATATCGTATACAGCGATATGGCCTATAAAAATCGCGATATTAAAAGAAGGCAATATCGCCCAGCCCTAATTGAAAATGATTTGCAAATCATTGTATTCCGTTTATATTTACATTTAACACAATTTCCCAACTCATATGGAAACGGGGTTTGTAGAACAATACAATCCGAAATTATTCATTGAGTTTAATTAAATTCAGTAACTTTTGAGGCAAAAAAAATCAAGCAGTGTGACTAAAATAAGCACTGTTTACTTGAAGGTAACACAGGTTCAAGTCACCCAAGTAGGGTTGTCTCAATACCAATATTTTGGTACCGGTAGCAAAATATATTTCAAGACTTTTTGATACCGGTGGTCAGGGACCACTGCTTTACAGTACAGATAAGAACATAATTTTGTTGCATTAAAGGGGAACATTATCACAATTTCAAAAGGGTTAAAAACAATAAAAATCAGTTCCCAGTGGCTTCTTGTATTTTTTTTCAAAATTTTACCGGTCCCGGAATATCCCTATATAAAGCTTTAAAGTGCCTTATTTTCGCTATCTTCGAAACCACTATCCATTTCCTTGTGACGTCATACAGTGCTGCCAATACAAACAACATGGCGGTTACCACAGCAAGATATAGCGACATTAGCTCGGATTCAGATTAGGATTTCAGCGGCTTAAGCGATTCAACAGGTTACGTATGTATTGAAACAGATGTGTTGGCCCTGCGATGAGGTGGCGACTTGTCTAGGGTGTAACCCGCCTTCCGCCCGATTGTAGCTGAGATAGGCGCCAGTGCCCCCGCAACCCCAAAAGGGAATAAGCAGTAGAAAATGGATGGATGGATGAAACAGATGGTCGGAGTATGGAGGCAGATAGCAAAAACGAAATTGAAGAAGAAACTGAAGCTATTGAGCGACTAGCTATTGACGCTATTCGGCGATAGCGTGGGTGTACCTAATGAAGTGGCCCATAGCATGGCTGCCTTATTAGCATCGCCGGTAAAATGTGCGGACCAAACGATCAGGACTTTCGCATCTTGTGACACTGGAGCAACTTAAATCCGTCGATTTGTTTCCAATTAAATGTGGGTATCTAGTTTCAAATGTACATACAGCTAGCGTAAATAGCATGTTAGCATCGATTAGCGTAGCATGTTAGCATCGGTTAACTGGCAGTCATGCTGCGACCAAATATGTCTGATTAGCACATAAGTCAACAACATCAACAAAACTCACCTTTGTGATTTTGTTGAGTTAATCGTTGCAAATGCAACTGCAGGTTATCCATACATCTCTGTGCCATGTCTGTCTTAGCATCGCCGGTCAAATGTGAAGACACTCTGGTACATTCAATGGGGGTCTGGCGGCAGATTTCTTGCCAGTGGTGCAACTTGAATCCCTCCCTGTTAGGGTTGTTACACCCTCCGACAACACACCAACGAGGCATGATGTCTCCAAGGTTCCAAAAAATAGTCGAAAAAACGGAAAATAACAGAGCTGAGACCCGGTGTTTGTAATGTGAAAATGAAAATGGCGGGTGTGTTACCTCAGTTACGTCACGTTCTGACCTCATCGTTAAAAGACCGATAAACAGGAAGGCGTTTAATTGACCAAAATCCACCCATTTAGAGTTCGGAAATCGGTTAAAAAATACATGGTCTTTTTTCTGCAACATCAAGGTATATATTGACGCTTGCATAGATAGGTTTGGTGATAATGTTCCCCTTTAATTCCCAATAAAAACAGCAGGGGGTCCATCGTCTGGCGGTGGTTCGGCTTCAAGTGGGAATATGTCGAAATGACAACCGTAATTTGTCAAGTGTGGTGCAAAAGCGTTGGTATAAAAAGTAGCATTACTACTAATATGTAGCATCATTTGAAAAGTCACTCGCTAGAGAATGAAGAGAATTTCATAACCTTAGTAACATACCACATAGTGAAGGACGAATACTATTTGATTTCCTATTATGCAGCTCATTTTTATTTGACACTTAAAATGTCTCCGACAATCTTGCACTTTATGTTTTGGAAATGACATGAATGTTTGTGCCATTGCTTAATAATTTTAATAAATACACTTTTGTTCAATTGACTTAGTTGTGATTTCCCTCTCTGCATGAAAGTTTAAAAGTAGCATATATGAATGCAGTATGAAGAAAAATGTTTTAATGTAGACACATAGAATCATCATACTGCTGTGATTATATGCATCAAGTGTTCATTTAAGGGCGAGGCAAAATATCCTAATATATATCGTATACAGCGATATGGCCTATAAAAATCGCGATATTAAAAGAAGGCAATATCGCCCAGCCCTAATTGAAAATGATTTGCAAATCATTGTATTCCGTTTATATTTACATTTAACACAATTTCCCAACTCATATGGAAACGGGGTTTGTAGAACAATACAATCCGAAATTATTCATTGAGTTTAATTAAATTCAGTAACTTTTGAGGCAAAAAAAATCAAGCAGTGTGACTAAAATAAGCACTGTTTACTTGAAGGTGACACAGGTTCAAGTCACCCAAGTAGGGTTGTCTCAATACCAATATTTTGGTACCGGTAGCAAAATATATTTCAAGACTTTTTGATACCGGTGGTCAGGGACCACTGCTTTACAGTACAGATAAGAACATAATTTTGTTGCATTAAAGGGGAACATTATCACAATTTCAAAAGGGTTAAAAACAATAAAAATCAGTTCCCAGTGGCTTGTTGTATTTTTTTTCAAAATTTTACCGGTCCCGGAATATCCCTATATAAAGCTTTAAAGTGCCTTATTTTCGCTATCTTCGAAACCACTATCCATTTCCTTGTGACATCATACAGTGCTGCCAATACAAACAACATGGCGGTTACCACAGCAAGATATAGCGACATTAGCTCGGATTCAGACTCGGATTTCAGCGGCTTAAGCGATTCAACAGGTTACGTATGTATTGAAACAGATGTGTTGGCCCTGCGATGAGGTGGCGACTTGTCCAGGGTGTACCCTGCCTTCCGCCCGATTGTAGCTGAGATAGGCGCCAGTGCCCCCGCAACCCCAAAAGGGAATAAGCAGTAGAAAATGGATGGATGGATGAAACAGATGGTCGGAGTATGGAGGCAGATAGCAAAAACGAAATTGAAGAAGAAACTGAAGCTATTGAGCGACTAGTTATTGACGCTATTCGGCGATAGCGTGGGTGTACCTAATGAAGTGGCCCATAGCATGGCTGCCCTATTAGCATCGCCGGTAAAATGTGCGGACCAAACGATCAGGACTTTCGCATCTTGTGACACTGGAGCAACTTAAATCCGTCGATTGGTAAGTGTTTGTTTCGCATTAAATGTGGGTATCTAGTTTCAAATGTACATACAGCTAGCGTAAATAGCATGTTAGCATCGATTAGCGTAGCATGTTAGCATCGATTAGCTGGCAGTCATGCTGCGACCAAATATGTCTGATTAGCACATAAGTCAACAACATCAACAAAACTCACCTTTGTGATTTTGTTGACTTAATCGGTGCAAATGCAACTGCAGGTTATCCATACATCTCTGTGCCATGTCTGTCTTAGCATCGCCGGTCAAATGTGAAGACACTCTGGTACATTCAATGGGGGTCTGGCGGCAGATTTCTTGCCAGTGGTGCAACTTGAATCCCTCCCTGTTAGTGTTGTTACACCCTCCGACAACACACCGACGAGGCATGATGTCTCCAAGGTTCCAAAAAATACTCAAAAAAACGGAAAATAACAGAGCTGAGACCCGGTGTTTGTAATGTGAAAATGAATATAGCGGGTGTGTTACCTCGGTGACGTCACGTTCTGAAGTCATCGCTAAAAGACAGATAAACAGAAAGGCGTTTAATTTGCCAAAATTCACCCATTTAGAGTTCGGAAATTGCTTGAAAAAATACATGGTCTTTTTTCTGCAACATCAAGGTATATATTGACGCTTGCATAGGTTTGGTGATAATGTTCCCCTTTAACACATTGTAGTGCAGGATAAAAGAGCAATAATGTGCAGATATAAATAGACTACTGTAGAGATAAATATATTTCACTTTTTCATATGCATCAATATGCAGTCCTTTAAAAATGATTTCATGTTTCTCTGCGGCCCAGTAGCAAATGCCTCACAGTGGCCCCCGGACCAGTGGTTGGGGACCACAGATGTAGAGCACAAGGAAGTCTTTTACATTTAGATAAAAAATCATGAT
Source organism: Nerophis ophidion (assembly GCF_033978795.1). Classification (NCBI taxonomy): domain Eukaryota; kingdom Metazoa; phylum Chordata; class Actinopteri; order Syngnathiformes; family Syngnathidae; genus Nerophis; species Nerophis ophidion. The sequence goes on along the minus strand of NC_084633.1, from coordinate 36,154,724 downwards.
AATATGACTCCTTGAATGCGCCCTATAATCCGGTGCGCCTTATATACGGTATAAAAACAGATTGAAAATAGCCCATTCATCGGCAGTGCGCCTTATAATCCGGTGCGCCCTGTGGTCCGGGGAATAGGACACCTCTACTGAAAATACTTGCGACTGCTCTATCAAGGTGAGTAAAGGATAGGACAGGGGTCGGGAACCTTTTTGGCCGAGAGAGCCATGAAAGCCAAATATTTTAAAATGTATTTCAGTGAGAGCCATATAATATTTTTTAACACTGAATACAATTACATGCGTGCATTTTTAAGTAAGACCAACATTTTTAGAGAATAACAATGTTATTGGAGCAGTACATTTCGGATGGTAGAGTGGCCGTGCCAGCAACTTGAGGGTTCCAGGTTCAACCCCCGCTTCCGCCATCCTAGTCACTGCCGTTGTGTCCTTGGGCAAGACACTTTACCCACCTGCTCCCAGTGCCACCCACACTGGTTTAAATGTAATTTAGATATTGGGTTTCACAATGTAAAGCGCTTTGAGTCACTAGAGAAAAAGCGCTATATCAATCAATCAATCAATCAATGTTTACTTATATAGCCCTAAATCACTAGTGTCTCAAAGGGCTGCACAAACCACCACGACATCCTCGGTAGGCCCACATAAGGGCAAGGAAAACTCACACCCAGTGGGACATCGGTGACAATAATGACCCAGTGGGACGTCGGTGACAATGATGACTATGAGAACCTTAGAGAGGAGGAAAGCAATGGATGTCGAGCGGGTCTAACATTATACTGTGAAAGTTCAATCCACAATGGATCCAACACAGTCGCGAGAGTCCCGTCCAAAGCGGATCCAACACAGCAGCGAGAGTCCCGTTTACAGCGGAACCAGCAGGAAACCATCCCAAGCGGAGGCGGATCAGCATCGCATCTCCACAAGGGAGAGTGGGACATAGAAGAAAAAGAAAAGAAACGGCAGATCAACTGGTCTAAAAAGGGAGTCTATTTAAAGGCTAGAGTATACAAATGAGTTTTAAGGTGAGACTTAAATGCTTCTACTGAGGTGGCATCTCAAACTGTTACCGGGAGGGCATTCCAGAGTACTGGAGCCCGAACGGAAAACGCTCTATAGCCCGCAGACTTTTTTTGGGCTTTGGGAATCACTAACAAGCCGGAGTCCTTTGAACGCAGATTTCTTGCCGGGACATATGGTACAATACAATCGGCAAGATAGGCTGGAGCTAGACCGTGTAGTATTTTATACGTAAGTAGTAAAACCTTAAAGTCACATCTTAAGTGCACAGGAAGCCAGTGCAGGTGAGCCAGTACAGGCGTAATGTGATCAAACTTTCTTGTTCTTGTCAAAAGTCTAGCAGCCGCATTTTGTACCAACTGTAATCTTTTAATGCTAGACATGGGGAGACCCGAAAATAATACGTTACAGTAGTCGAGGCGAGACGTAACAAACGCATGGATAATGATCTCAGCGTCTTTAGTGGACAGAATGGAGCGAATTTTAGCGATATTACGGAGATGAAAGAAGGCCGTCTTAGTAACGCTTTTAATGTGTGCCTCAAAGCAGAGAGTTATAAATATAATTCACTTCACAATATAATTCACTTATTCTAAAGCAGGGGTGTCAAACTCAAATACAGAGAGGGCCAAAATTTAAAACTGAACAAAGTCGCGGGCCAAGGTTGAACAAATTAACCTTTTAATAGGGACCCAAACAAGTTTTTCATTGAATATTGAACAAGCAAGGCTTATAAAACTTTAGAGTGACATGCAAAATCCAGTTTCAAATACTAATAATAATTAAAAAATATCAATGGCATGTAAAATCTAATTTAAATAAAAATTTAATGCCTCTTTTGTATTTGCTGCCTTCTGAGGTTATTATTAACATTAACTTTTTCCAGAGGCTAATACATTTGAAAATAAAATAATGAATAAATCAACCATTCAGGCCTTTTTACTGCTCAGTTAATATCGGGGCTCAGGTGGGTAGGGTAAGGGGGGCGGGGTTTGTTGGTAGCGGGGAGAGGGTGTATATTGTAGCGGTCCGGAAGAGTTAGGGCTGCAAGGGGTCCTGGGTATTTGTTCTGTTGTGTTTATGTTGTGTTACGGTGAGGATGTTCTCCCGAAATGTGTTGGTCATTCTTGTTTGGTGTGGGTTTACAGTGTGGTGCATATTTGTAACAGTGTTAAAGTTCTTTATACGGCCACCCTCAGTGTGACCTGTATGCTGTTGATCAAGTATGTCTTGCATTTACTTACATGTGTGTAGAAGCCACATATATTACGTGACTGGGCCGGCACGCTGTTTGTGAGGAGAAAAAACAGACTTGACGACAGGTTGTAGGGGACGCTAAAGGCAGTGCCTTTAAGGCACACCCCCAATATTGTTGTCCGGGTGGAATTCGAGAGAATGGTTGCACCAGGAGATTTTCGGGAGGGGCACTGAAATTCGAGAGTCTCCCGGGAAATTGGTGAATGCGGTGTTACAGCGGCACCGCTGTATAACACTGGCGGGCCAGCTCTAATGTTAATTTGATATTGCCTCAAGGGCCAAATGAAATTACACGGCGGCCCAAATATGGCCCGCGGGCCAGAGTTTGACACCTATGTTCTAAAGCTAACCAATAATAAATATAACACTTCTTACCATTAATGCGACTTCTTAAACAGGTGCGATAGAAAATGGATGGTTGGATTAAAATGCATGAGAATGCCTTATCTTTTGAACGTTATTTTAAACACTGATTATCAGTGGAATTATTCATTACTTATCATGTTAAGCAATGCCAGCTAAGATTTATCTGAGAGCCAGATGCAGTCATCAAAAGAGCCACAGGTTCCCTACCCCTGGGATAGGAGATCTAAATCTAAGCTGGCAGCGTTTAGCTTCTAAGTCACAGCAGGTGTGCTGACATATTAAAGGGGAACATTATCACAATTTCAAAAGGGTTAAAAACAATAAAAATCAGTTCCCAGTGGCTTGTTGTATTTTTTGATTTTTTTTTCAAAATGTTACTGGTCTCGGAATATGCCTAAATAAAGCTTTAAAGTGCCTTATTTTCGCTCTCTGCGAAGACACTGGCCATTTCCCTGTGACGTCACACAGTGCTGCCAATGTAAACAAACAATGGGAATTCCACAGCAAGATATAGCGACATTAGCTCGGATTCAAACTCGGATTTTAGCGACTTAAGCGATTCAAAAGATTACGCATGTATTGAAACAGATGGTTGGAGTATGAAAGTATTGAAGAAGAAACTGAAGCTATTGAGCGAATAGCTATTGACACTTTTCATAGCCATAGCATGGCCGAATAGCTGCGTTACCATCCATCCATCCATTTTCTACCGCTTATTCCCTTTTGGGGTCGCGGGGGGCGCTGGCGCCTATCTCAGCTACAATCGGGCGGAAGGCGGGGTACACCCTGGACAAGTCGCCACCTCATCGCAGGGCCAACACAGATAGACAGACAACATTCACACTCACATTCACACACTAGGGCCAATTTAGTGTTGCCAATCAACCTATGCCCAGGTGCATGTCTTTGGAAGTGGGAGGAAGCCGGAGTACCCGGAGGGAACCCACGCATTCACGGGGAGAACATGCAAACTCCGCACAGAAAGATCCCGAGGCTGGATTTGAACCCAGGACTGCAGGACCTTCGTATTGTGAGGCAGACGCACTAACCCCTCTGCCACCGTGAAGCCACCATCGCCGGTAAAATGTGCGGACCAAACGATCAGGACTTTTGCATCTTTTGACACTGGAGCAACTTAAATCCGTCGACTGGTAAGTGTTTTTTTCGCATTAAATGTGGGTGGAAGGAAACGTAATATAGTTGCAAATGCATCTACAGGTTATCCATACATCTCTGTGCCATGTCTGCTTCAGCACCGCCGGTAAATAGCATGCTAGCATCGATTAGCTGGCAGTCAACATCAACAAAACTCACCTTTGTGATTTCGTTGACTATCGTTGCAAATGCATTTGCAGGTTATCCATACATCTCTGTGCCATGTCTGCCTTAGCATCGCCGGTCAAATGTGGAGAGACTCTGGCGCATTCAACGGGGGTCTGGCGGCAGACACTTTGGCATCTTCGGGCCAGTGGTGCAACTTGAATCCCTCCCTGTTAGTGTTGTTACACCCTCCGAAAACACACCGTCGAGGCATGATGTCTCCAAGGTTCCAAAAGTAGTCAAAAAACTGGAAAATAACAGAGCTTAGACCCGGTGTATGTAATGTGTTGAAAATGAAAATGGTGGCTGTGTTACCTCGGCGACGTCACATTCTGATGTCATCGCCTCCAGCGCGACAAACAGAAAGGCGTTTAATTCGCCAAAATCCACCCATTTAGAGTTCGGAAATCGGTTAAAAAAATAGATGGTCTTTTTTCTGCACTATCAAGGTATATATTGACGCTTGCATAGTTCTTGTGATGATGTTCAATTTTGAAGTTTGTCAATTGACGGGCAATTGGGGCTATATTGGAGTTCCGGTTAAGTAAATCAGACTTCCAGGCCTGTGGCTGGGCTGCAAATACAAGGACGTACAAAGCGGGGAAAGACGGTTCATGCAACGATCTGTCCTCCATCCCACAAAATATTTGGACTTTCCACATGCCAAAGCACAGACGAACAACGGTAGCGTTCCCAGCATGAGATGAAAGCAGAAAATGCCCATGAACATCGATTTGCCCCAATTTTCATATTTTTACATTTAGCGCAAATTATCTTCAAAATAAACCATAAACCGCGACATAACCCAGAGAAACTCTGTCATTGTGTACTCCAAAATAAACAAAGGCTTACCATGTAATCACCATGGAAATGAAATAAAAATAGTCACACAACACAAAATACAGAGAAAAGTTCAAACATATACATCAGAAGTGGCCATTACATGGATGGTGGAGGGTGTGGCAGTCCATCGCTAGGCAGGCACTACAAAAATCGACCTAAAAATAGCTTGATTGGCAACACTAAATGGTCCCTAGTGTGTGAATGTTGTCTATCTGTGTTGGCCCTGCGATGAGGGGCAAATTTTCCAGGGTGTAACCCACCTTCAGCCCGAATGCAGCAGAGATGGGCTCCAGCACCCCCCCGCGACCCCAAAAGGGACAAGCGGTAGAAAATGAATGGATGAGTGATCATCAATCTTCACCAAGACGTCACGTGATTGACATTCACGGCACCCCGAGGGTCTTGTGAGATGACGCCGGCTGCTGCCAGATCGTTATTAAGAAAAAACGACCGACAGAAAGCGAGGAACACTTTTTTATTTCAAGCTGCCGTCAGAACGCTAAAGACCGACTGCACAGTTCCGGCCTTCAAAATGAATGCGCTGCTTCATCCTGTCTGCGCTAACAAAATAAGAGTCTCAGAAAGCTGGCAAGCTAGGGAGTTTGCCGCCAATGTATTTCTTGTCAAGTGTGTAAGGCATGGGCGTCAAACTCTGGCCCGGGGGCCAAATCTGGCCCGCCGTGTAATTTAATTTGGCCCTTGAGGCAATATCAATTTAGCATTACAGCTGGCCCGCCGATGTTCTACAGCAGGGGTGTCAAACTCAAATACAGAGTGGGCCAAAAATTTTAAACGGAACAAAGCCGTGGGCCAAGGTTGAACAAATTAACCTTTTAATAGGGACCCAAACAAGTTTTGCATTAAATATTGAACAATCAAGGCTTATATAACTTTATTGACATGCAAAATCCAGTTTCAAATAATAATTAAAAGAATATCAATGGCATATCAAATAAAATTTAAATAAAAATTGTATGTCTTTTTTTCTATTTCAATCAATCAATCAATGTTTACTTATATAGCCCTAAATCACTAGTGTCTCAAAGGGCTGCACAAACCACCACGACATCCTCGGTAGGCCCACATAAGGGCAAGGAAAACTCACACCCAGTGGGACATCGGTGACAATCTTCAGAGGGAAATATCACATTTTTTCCATAGGCTAATAATACATTTGAAAATAAAATAACAATAATGAATGAACCAAACATTCAAGCCTTGAAGTAGCAAGAGAAAATGCATGAATACATTGTTAATTATTGGTCAGTTTGCTGGAAGTTTCCCGGAAGAGTTAGTGCTGCAAAGGTTTCTGGGTATTTGTTCTGTTGTGTTACAGTGCGGATGTTCACCTGAAATGTGTTTGTCATTCTTGTTTGGTGTGGGTTCACAGTGTGGCGCATATTTGTAACAGTGCTAAAGTTGTTTATACGGCCACCCTCAGTGTGACCTGTATGGCTGTTGAGCAAGTGTCTTGCATTCGTGTGTGTGTGTGTGTGTGTGTGTGTGTGTGTGTGTGTGTAAAAGCCACAAATATTATGTGACACGCTGTTAGTATGGAGGAAAAGCGGACGTGACGACAGGTTGTAGAGAACGCTAAAGGCAGTGCTTTAAATGCACGCCCCCAATATAGTTGTCCAGGTGGAAATCGTTAGAAATTTGGGAGAATGGTTGCCCCGGGTGATTTTGAGGAGGGGCACTGAACTTCGGGAGCCTATCGGGAAAATTAGGAGGGTTGGCAAGTATGAGTATTAGCGGTGAATGCAGTGTTATAGCGGCACCGGCGCTGTAGAACATGGGTGTCAAACACACACACACACACACACACACACACACACACACACACACACACACACACACACACACACACACACACACGTGAATGCAAGCATACTTGGTCAGCAGCCATACAGGTCACACTGAGGATGGCCGTATAAACAACTTTAGCACTGTTACAAATATGCGCCACACTGTCAACCCACACCAAACAAGAATGAAAAACACATTTCGGGTGAACATCCGCACCGTAACACAACAAAACGCTTTGCAGCACTAACTCTTCCGGGAAACTTCCAGCAAACTTACCAATAATTAACGTTTTATTCATGCATTTTCTCTTGCTACTTCAAGGCTTGAATGTTTGGTTCATTCATTATTGTTATTTTATTTTCAAATTTATTATTACCCTGTGGAAAAAATTTGATACTTACCTCAAAAGATTGCAAATAGAAAAAAAGGCATAACATTTTTATAAAAATTTTATTTGATATGCCATTGATATTTTTTCAATTATTATTATTAATATTTGAAACTGGATTTTGCATGTCACTAAAGTTAGATAAGCCTTGCTTGTTCAATATTTAATGCAAAACTTGTTTGGGTCCCTATTAAAAGGTTAATTTGTTCAACCTTGGCCCCCGGCTTTGTTCCGTTTAAAATTTTGGCCCACTCTGTATTTGAGTTTGACACCCCTGCTATAAGGAGTATGGACGCTGGACAAATAAGATGGCAAAAAGCAAGCACTGTCATGTGGTATTGGACAGAAAGGAGAACTTTTTTTCTCCTCCATTTGAAAATGTGGCTTTGTTTTCTTCCATTTTAATTTGTTTCAGTGTTTTAACAATAAAGAATAAACAAGTGTGTCATGTCCGGTTTGTGTGGCGTCACGTAAATTCTCTTCCTGTTATAATCCTTCAAGTGTCAAGACGTTCTGGTCTCGACAAGGTTTGTTAGCGACATAAATCAAAGAGTTACGGACTGATTAAAAAAAAAAAAACAAAGGAAAAAAAAATCCCTCTTATCGCCTACGAAGTGAAATAAACTTCACGTTTTGCTCTCTCTCTCTCACTTTTACGAAGATCAACACCCCCCACATAGCGGTTAGAGAGATTTTTATTTTCAGATTCGCCAGGAAAAAACTACACCAAAGTTTTTGTTTGATACCGTCACGCATCACGGCATTATTGTGGAGATTTTGGACCCGCAAATACCATGAAATCTCTATTTGTACAGTTTAACAGAAGGCTAATAGGAACTGCTGAACGAGTCACCAGCTAAGAAGAAGAAATGAGCAAGTAGAAGAATAAGTCAGGAGTAAGGTTGCACTTTCCATGGGAATTAATGGGAATATATGGGAATTAACGGGAATAAAAATTGAATGCAACATGATTATTTGCTAAAACAACCTGAGTTAATGAAAGTTAAATTCAGTAGAATTTTAACCCTTCACGGTGCATTCTTTCATCACATGCACAGATAATTCCCAGCATGCTACACTCTACAGCAGGGCTATTGAAGCCACACTATTATTTGAGATATAATATTTACATATATATATATAAATGATAAATGGGTTAAATAAATAAATAAATGGGTTGTACTTGTATAGCGCTTTTCTACCTTCAAGGTACTCAAAGCGCTTTGACACTACTTCCACATTTACCCATTCACACACACATTCACACACTGATGGAGGGAGCTGCCATGCAAGGCGCCAACCAGCACCCATCAGGAGCAAGGGTGAAGTGTCTTGCTCAGGACACAACGGACGTGACGAGTTTGGTACTAGGTGGGGATTGAACCGGGGACCCTCGGGTTGCGCACGGCCACTCTCCCACTGCGCCATATACATATACATATACATAGATAGTACTTTATTTATTCCGTCAGGAGAGTTCCTTCAGGAAAATTACAATTTTCAGCACAATCCCATTCAAGATCAGACAAACATTACAGGGAGACAGAACAGGATCGCTGACGGGTCTGCCGGCTTCCAGCGCCCCTTACAAAAAAGATGACATACAGGTAAACAAGGGGGGTGGGAGAAAAAATAGAAGATTAAAATTAAATTAAAAAATCGGTCTTAGCCTAGGCCCTGGAGTGGGGGTGCAGACTGAGGCCAAGGGAAAAAAATAAATAAATTAAAAAAAAAAAATACAACAACCCATAGCCATAGTACACATCCCTCTTCCATGTGTGTAAGAGGGAAACATCAAACATCAAAGAACACAGAGGACATACATACACATACATACATACATACATATACATATATATATATATATATATATATATATATATATATATATATATATATATATATATATATATATATACATATATATATTATACAATTTACAAATTCCAAAAATACAGATAATCAATTCATAATTGAATCAAAGCCCCTGAATGATAATAAAATCATGAGGTGCAAAAATATTCTCATTTCTAGTTGAGGAACCGTTCAATAATTTTTTTCACTAAAATATTCTTCTCTAAAATACTAGCATGTAAAACAACTCGCAACTTGCATTAACAGAAAAAAAACCTAACTGGATGGAAATAGAAAACACCAAATGTTGGAATAATTGTATACAACTTATCACACAACTTGTTTGCTTTGAGTTCAGGTTGCCCTGCGGCCTGTGGCTACGATCCACTAGTGCTTACAAAGTTGTCTTTCATCTTATCAAGCAAAAGGTGGACAGCTTGTAAACCTCCACTGTGTGGGATGGAATGCGCCGTAGAGGTGTCGGTTTCTCACATCTTGGACAGCCACAGGAAGGACCTTATCAGGATTCAAAATCTACAAACAGACGGGGCTAACCTGACACCGCTCCAAGCACCTTTTTGTTTGAACCGTTTATGACCCAGTGCAGCTATTGTATAATGAGACCCCTCCCCTTAGAAGCAGCTGCAGCTATGTATTCAGGGTATGCCCAAATAGAGGAGGATACGTGGAACTCTTTCCTCAGAGAGTGGGGCGACGCGCTCTTCTCATAAGCTAAATTGAACCCTGTCTCTGTTTGATTCCTTGCTTCTTGTCTTGTTTAATAGACAGTTTGGTGTTTGAACCTGACACTAAAATATTCTGTCATATTTATATCAGATTTGTCTTTTGTTCATCTGAGTAAAATGCCCAAAGAGAAGTAGCACCGCAATCCTTCTATCCTATTTGACAATACGCAAATACGGCCTGAATTTGTTAATACCTTTTCTCTGTTCTGTATACAGCAATATCCTAAAATCCTTTAGCGGTGTAACTGTATGAGTACGAGATGTTCTGCAGGATGAACAACAAGTCGAGGATTTATTGACCACTCAGCTCTCCATTAAAGCTGCACAAGCAGCCAAGAAATCCACAGATGCCCACAGCTGCTTTTACAGGTTTTAAGTAAAAGCATTGATTTGGACCTTTTCTTTTTCTTTGCTGACATTAGAGTATCAAAAGTCTGTGCCTATCTCTCACGACGAGTCAACGGTTTTACAGCAATCAGTGGTTTTAGTAACTGCTGTGGCTGTTATTAATGAGAAGTGGTGTAGAAGCTTCACAGAAAGTAACAGCTGCGTTCTATTCTTAGAACAAGAATGTCTTTTTTGTTTTGCCTTTTTGCACAGAAAATGTCATTAGTCAGACCAAACCTTAATGTTGTAAGATGAAAAGCCAAAAACAAAGCCAGCGACTGTACAAGGTAGGGCTGAACTGAGAGCATATGACTCTTCTTTAATCTTGGGCTCTATCATGGGTGCAACATGCAAATAACGGGAGCTGAAGTGTGCTGTTCTCGCACAGGAAGTTGCAGGAGGGGTTGGATGACGCAAACAGGATGTGAGAAAAGCTACGCTGTGGTATTTTATCATTAGTGTGCACAAAGATACAATACATGTGTGCAAGTGTAGGCTCTAAACTCCCAGCAGAACACTTCAAAATCATTCAAAAAAGGCAACATTCCCAGGATTTGGCATTTTTCAAAATCAGTTATTTGAATAAAAAATAAACATTAAATCAATACTAAAAGACTCTCACTGATCCCCTGTCAGGATATCCAGTGTCTTTTTGGTTGTCAAAAGGCCGATTACCCCCCTTCTTGATGAATGTATCAAACCTGTGCTGGACAGGTTTGATACATTCATTGTCACAGGCAATTACAGAGCCTGCTAGCCTGGGTATGGAGTCAGTTAAGTTAGAACTAGCCAGCGCCAGGCTGGATGATCCCTGTACACATAGCAATTTTCGTAGAATAATACACAACTCACAAAATGTTTTTTCTATTGTGTCTATGACTACGTCAGGAGTTAGACATGCGTTCTACTGAGGTGGCAAATTATGATGCGTTCAGTTTATCGCAGCGCCAAGTAGACAATCTGAAAATTCCCGTCATATCAATTCCTAGATATGGTCGTAATTATTTTAAGTACACTGCGCATAATAAACGCAACATTATTAATATTGCTACTACGGATAATTTTATCAACAACTCCTTAAAACAGCCCACTACCTATAATATGGGCTTTCTAAACATCAGATCTTTGTCTCCCAAAACGTTATTAGTCAATGAGGTCATTAGAGACAACAACCTTAACGTCATCGGTCTTAGCGAAACCTGGCTTAAACCAGACGACTTTTTTGCGATAAATGAGGCATCCCCTCCTAACTATACGAATGCGCATATTGCCCGTCACCTCAAAAGGGGAGGGGGTGTCGCACTAATATACAACGAAAACTTTAACTTTAGTCCTAACTTAAATAATAAATATAAATCGTTTGAGGTGCTTTCTATGAAGTCTGCCACACCTCTGCCTCTGTGCCTGGCCGTTATCTACCGCCCCCCAGGGCCCTATTCGGACTTTATTAGTGAATTCTCAGAGTTTGTTGCTGATCTAGTGACGCACGCCGATAATATAATTATAATGGGGGACTTTAATATCCATATGAATACCCCATTGGACCCACCGTGCGTGGCGCTCCAGACTATAATTGATAGCTGTGGTCTTACACAAATAATAAATGAACCGACGCATCGCAGCGGTAATACGATAGACCTAGTGCTTGTCAGAGGTATCACCGTCTCCAAAGTTATGATACTCCCGTATACTAAAGTAATGTCCGATCATTACCTTATAAAATTCGAAGTTCAGACTCATGTTCGGCAAGCTAATAATAATAATAACTGCTATAGCAGCCGCAACATTAATGCTGCCACAACGACGACTCTTGCGGACCTACTGCCCTCGGTAATGGCACCGTTCCCAAAGTATGTGGGCTCTATTGATAACCTCACTAACAACTTTAACAACGCCCTGCGCGAAACCATTGATAGTATAGCACCGCTGAAGTTAAAAAAGGCTCCAAAAAGGCATACGCCATGGTTTACTGAAGAAACTAGAGCTCAGAAATTATTATGTAGAAAGCTGGAACGCAAATGGCGCACGACTAAACTTGAGGTGCACCATCAAGCATGGAGTGATAGTTTAATAACTTATAAACGCATGCTTACCTTAGCTAAAACTAATTATTACTCAAATCTCATCCGCATTAATAAAAACGATCCAAAATTTTTGTTTAGTACAGTAGCATCGCTAACCCAACAAGGGACTCCTTCCAGTAGCTCCACCCATTCGGCAGATGACTTTATAAAGTTCTTTAATAAGAAAATTGAACTTATTAGAAAGGAGATTAAAGACAATGCGTCCCAGCTACAACGGGGTTATAGTAACACAGATACGATTGTATATACGGCGGATACTGCAAATATCCAAAATAGTTTCTCTCGTTTTGATGAAATAACATTAGAAGGATTGTTACAACGTGTAAATGGAATAAAACAAACAACATGTTTACTTGACCCACTGCCTGGAAAACTTATCAAGGAGCTTTTTGTATTATTAGGTCCATCAGTGCTAAATATTATAAACTTATCACTTTCCTCGGGCACTGTTCCCGTTGCATTCAAAAAAGCGGTTATTCATCCTCTCCTTAAAAGACCTAACCTCGATCCTGACCTCATGGTAAACTACCGACCGGTGTCTCACCTTCCCTTTATTTCGAAAATCCTCGAAAAGATTGTTGCAGAGCAGCTAAATGAGCACTTAGCGTTTAACAATCTATGTGAAACCTTTCAATCCGGTTTCAGGGCAAATCACTCGACTGAGACAGCCCTCGCAAAATTGACTAATGATCTATTGCTAACGATGGACTCTGATGCGTCAGCTATGTTGCTGCTCCTCGATCTTAGCGCTGCTTTCGATACCGTCGATCATAATATTTTATTAGAGCGTATAAAAATACGAATTGGTATGTCAGACTCAGCCCTGTCATGGTTTAACTCTTATCTTACTGATAGGATGCAGTGCGTCTCCTATAACAGTGTGACCTCGGACTATGTTAAGGTAATGTGTGGAGTTCCCCAGGGTTCGGTCCTTGGCCCTGTACTCTTCAGCATCTACATGCTGCCGCTAGGTGACGTCATACGCAAATACGGTATTAGCTTTCACTGTTATGCTGATGACACCCAACTTTACATGCCCCTAAAGCTGACCAACACGCCGGACTGTAGTCAGTTGGAAGCGTGTCTTAATGAAATTAAACAATGGATGTCCGCTAACTTTTTGCAACTTAATGCCAAAAAAACGGAAATGCTGATTATCGGTCCTGCTAGACACCGACCTCTATTTAATAATACAACTTTAACATTTGACAACCAAATAATAAAACAAGGTGACTCTGTAAAAAATCTGGGTATTATCTTCGACCCAACTCTCTCCTTTGAGTCACACATTAAAAGCGTTACTAAAACGGCCTTCTTTCATCTCCGTAATATCGCTAAAATTCGCTCCATTTTGTCCACTAAAGACGCCGAGATCATTATCCATGCGTTTGTTACGTCTCGTCTCGATTACTGTAACGTATTATTTTGGGGTCTCCCCATGTCTAGCATTAAAAGATTACAGTTGGTACAAAATGCGGCTGCTAGACTTTTGACAAGAACAAGAAAGTTTGATCACATTACGCCTGTACTGGCTCACCTGCACTGGCTTCCTGTGCACTTAAGATGTGACTTTAAGGTTTTACTACTTACGTATAAAATACTACACGGTCTAGCTCCAGCCTATCTTGCCGATTGTATTGTACCATATGTCCCGGCAAGAAATCTGCGTTCAAAGGACTCCTGCTTATTAGTGATTCCTAGAGCTCAAAAAAAGTCTGCGGGCTATAGAGCGTTTTCCGTTCGGGCTCCAGTACTCTGGAATGCCCTCCCGGTAACAGTTCGAGATGCTACCTCAGTAGAAGCATTTAAGTCTCATCTTAAAACTCATCTGTATACTCTAGCCTTTAAATAGACCTCCTTTTTAGACCAGTTGATCTGCCGCTTCTTTTCTTTCTCCTATGTCCCCCCCTCCCTTGTGGAGGGGGTCCGGTCCGATGACCATGGATGAAGTACTGACTGTCCAGAGTCGAGACCCAGGATGGACCGCTCGCCTGTATCGGTTGGGGACATCTCTACGCTGCTGAACGGCTTGAGATGGTTTCCTGTGGACGGGACTCTCACTGCTGTCTTGGAGCCACTATGGATTGAACTTTCACAGTATCATGTTAGACCCGCTCGACATCCATTGCTTTCGGTCCCCTAGAGGGGGGGGGGTTGCCCACATCTGAGGTCCTCTCCAAGGTTTCTCATAGTCATCATTGTCACTGTCGTCCCACTGGATGTGAATTCTCCCTGCCCACTAGGTGTGAGTTTTCCTTGCCCTTTTGTGGGTTCTTCCGAGGATGTTGTAGTCGTAATGATTTGTGCAGTCCTTTGAGACATTTGTGATTTGGGGCTATATAAATAAACATTGATTGATTGATTGATAAACCCGACTGTGGTCTAACAGAGCAAAGAAGCAGTAGAAGTACTGATTGGGGCTGGGAAAACAAGAATTGGGACAATATTTTGAGAAAGTTCAGTTTAAAGGGGAACATTATCATAATTTCAAAAGGGTTAAAAACAATAAAAAACAGTTCCCAGTTTTTTTCAAAATTTTACTGGTCTCGGAATATCCCTAAATAAAGCTTTAAAGTGCCTCATTTTCGGCTCTCTGCGAAGACACTGGCCATTTCCCTGTGACGTCATACGGTGCTGCCAATGTAAACAAACAATGGGAATACCACAGCAAGATATAGTGACATTAGCTCGGATTCAAACTCGGATTTCAGCGACTTAAGCGATTCAACAGATTACGCATGTATTGAAACCGATGGTTGGAGTATGAAAATATTTAAGAAGAAACTGAAGCTATTGAGCGAATAGCTATTGACGCTATTCATAGCCATAGCATGGCCGGATAGCTGCGTTAGCATCGCCGGTAAAATGTGCGGACCAAACGATCAGTACTTTCGCATCTTGTGACACTGGAGCAACTTAAATCATTCGATTGGTAAGTGTTTTTTTCGCATTAAATGTGGGTGGAAGGAAACGTAATATAGTTGCAAATGCATCTACAGGTTATCCATACATCTCTGTGCCATGTCTGCTTTAGCACCGCTGGTAAATAGCATGTTAGCATCGATTAGCGTAGCATGTTAGCATCGATTAGCTGGCAGTCAACATCAACAAAACTCACCTTTGTGATTTCGTTGACTATCGTTTAAATGCATCTGCAGGTTATCCATACATCTCTGTGCCATGTCTGTCTTAGCATCGCCGGTAAAATGTGGAGACACTCTGGCACATTCAATGGGGGTCTGGCGGCAGACACTTTGGCATCTTCGGGCCAGTGGTGCAACTTGAATCCCTCCCTGTTAGTGTTGTTACACCCTCTGACAACACACCGTCGAGGCATGATGTCTCCAAGGTTCCAAAAAATAGTCAAAAAAACGGAAAATAACAGAGCTGAGACCCGGTGTTTGTGATGAGTTGAAAATGAAAATGGCGGCTGTATTACCTCGGCGACGTCACATTCTGACGTCATCGCCTCCAGCGCGATAAACAGAAAGGCGTTTAATTCGCCAAAATTCCCCCATTTAGAGTTATATATATGGTCTTTTTTCTGCACCATCAAGGTATATATTGACACTTACATAGATTTGGTGATAATGTTCCCCTTTAAGTGCACGCACGCACGCACGCACGCACGCACGCACGCACGCACGCACGCACGCACGCACGCACGCACGCACGCACGAACGCACGCACGCACGAACGCACGCACGCATGCATGCGAATCATTTTTTGCTGAATATTAAAGAAGTGTAGGAGCTAGTGTTGTCCCGGTACCAAAATGTATTTCGCTACTTTTCTAAATAAAGGGGACCACAAAAAATACATGAAACATATGTTTATTATTGTAATTTAGTCCTTAAATAAAATGTTGAACATACTAGACAACTTGTCTTTTAGTAGCAAGTAAACCAAAAAGACTCCTAATTAGTCTGCAGTAACATTTTGTGCCATTTATACACCTATTATTTTGTACACATTATGAGGGACAAACTGTAAAAATTGATTATTAATCCACTTGTTCATTTACTGTTAATATCTGCTTATTTTCTGTTCTGAACATGTTCTATCTACAGTTTTGTTAAAATGTAAAAATCACTTATTCTTCTCTTCTTTGTTACTTAACATTAGTTTTGGATGATACCACACATTTAGGTATCGATCCGATACCAAGTAGCTACAGGATCATACATTGGTCATATTTAAAGTCCTCATGTGTCCAGGGACGTATTTACTGACTTTATAAACAATAATAAATAAATAAAATTTCGATGCAATCCTAGTAGTATTGACCAGATACGCTCTTGTACTTGGTATCATTACAGTGGATGTCAGGTGTAGATCCACCCATGGCATTTGTTTACTTTGTAACGCCGGTGAGCTATTGTATCCTCCTATGGTGTGTAGTGAAGCATGTTTAGCTATTCCTCTTCCTCCAGTGATAATGAAGCTTGTAAGAAACTTATTTTATTTGTCGCAATGGAGGCCAGGATTAGTGATTTAGAAGTAGCTAAATCACTGTGGATGGATGTTAGCCGCTAACTAGCTAGCCATGTCTTAAAGCAGCTCTTCCTGAGGGTGTTTCAGTGTTATAACTTCCCCTTTATCTTGACTTTTTACACCAAAATGCGTCCATTCTCCCTTTTCTGTCTACACACTGTGTCTGCTTGTAAGTACTCTGTGCGTGCGCGCTGCCCAACATGCTCCTCTGCTCGTAAAACCAGCAATGTTGCCACGTGACGACACACCATCAGACCTGTAAAAAAGAATATGACGAACCGGTACTTTTCAAAGAGAGTATAGTACCGTTTTTGATTCATTAGTACTGCGATACTATACTACTACACCGTACAACCCTAGTAGGAGCTGATATATTTAAGTCTCATCTTAAAACTCATCTGTATACTCTAGCCTTTAAATAGACCTTTTTAGACCAGTTGATCTGCCGCTTCTTTTCTTTCTCCTATGTCCCCCCCTCCCTTGTGGAGGGGGTCCGGTCCGATGACCATGGATGAAGTACTGACTGTCCAGAGTCGAGACCCAGGATGGACCGCTCGTCGGGACCCAGGATGGACCGCTCGCCTGTATCGGTTGGGGACATCTCTACGCTGCTGATCCGCTTGAGATGGTTTCCTGTGGACGGGACTCTCACTGCTGTCTTGGAGCCACTATGGATTGAACTTTCACAGTATCATGTTAGACCCGCTCGACATCCATTGCTTTCGGTCCCCTAGAGGGGGGGGGTTGCCCACATCTGAGGTCCTCTCCAAGGTTTCTCATAGTCAGCATTGTCACTGGCGTCCCACTGAATGTGAATTCTCCCTGCCCCCTGGGTGTGAGTTTTCCTTGCCCTTTTGTGGGTTCTTCCGAGGATGTTGTAGTCGTAATGATTTGTGCAGTCCTTTGAGACATTTGTGATTTGGGGCTATATAAATAAACATTGATTGATTGATTGATGATATAGGATTGGTCTTCAAAAATAGGCAGCTATGAAAAAAAAAAAATTCATTGACCTTAAGTCAGTGATTATTTTTTATAAGGCATAATAATAAAGCATACATCTACGACGTAACTTCCATGTAGGGCTGGGCCATATATAGATATACTGGATACATCGCAGGTTTGTCTCTGTGCGATATAGAACATGACTATATGGTGATATTGGAGTATACCTTCTCACGCAGTTGCTTTTAGCTGCTGGTATTACACTACAAGCTCTTCTCACTCTTTCTTGTCTCTCCTTCTCACAGAGCAAGCGCACCTTCTTACACACGTCACATACTGTCACGTCATACGTCACATACGTATACGCCCTCGCCCAGCAGAGAGGTAGTAGCATGGGTAATGTTAGCTGTGATTATAGCAGAGCCGTGCGAGTGGTAACACAAGAGAAAGAAGGTGCGAATCTGGTAACACATGAAGGAAGAATTAATTCCCAAGAAAAACAACAGGGGGTCCATCGTCTGGCGGCGGTTCGGCTTCAAGCGGAAATATGTTGTATAGACAAACGTTATTTGTCAAGTGTGGGGCAAAAGCGCTGCTACAAAAAGTAGCATTACTGCTAATGTGTAGTATCTAGGGGTGTAATGGTATGTGTATTTGTATTGAACCGTTTCGGTATGGGGGTTTCGGTTCGGTGCGGAGGAATACCGAACGAGTTCAACACGTACATATGAAGTAGCCGCCTATGCTAAAGTCTTAACAAGCTGCTCCGCTCCGTTCTGCCTCTGTGTCTGTATACAGCACCCAGCATTGTCCCGCCCACACAACCATCTGATTGGTTACATACAAAGCCAATCAGCAGTGCGTATTCAGAGCGCATGTCGTCAGGTCTCCAGTGTCGATGTCGAGCAGATAGGTCTTTAGCAGGGGAGCAACGCACTCTCCCCAAATTATATTCCAAGTCAACTACTTTATAAACATCACCATGAGCCCGTTGACCTTCTAGAAACAAACTGCAGCTCAGCTCACTCGCAGTCCTGGTTTAAGGTGAAGGCTAGTTAGCTTTTAGCGAAACGTTAACTCATTTTGCGGTGTGTGTGTGCGTGTGTGTGTGCGCGCACGTGTGTTACAGACAGTGTTGATTGAGGTGCGTTGAAGCAGCAAAAAAGGACATTATATTAAATGAAGAGTTTCTGTCTCTGATAGTGTGTAAAATAATGTAAGTGCATCATAAAGCCTACATAAACTCCATGGTGGTCAGGGATGAATTTTCAGCTATAGTTACATGAATCATTAGTAATGTAGCAGCCTAGTTTTGAATGGCAGGGTCCCTGCTATCACATGTTGATAGAAATATAACATTTACATAATAAAAATCAACTACAGGCTTCCCCAATGCTGTAATAAATTCAGCATGATGAGTTGACTTGAAACTGTTTGTTGCACTTTTTATATGTAGAAGAAACGTTGTGTCATTTTATTTCATCTAAGCAACAACTTGAAGCAGTTTAATGTGGATTAACGTGGGCAGAATTATTATAGTGTTCCCAATGTTAAAAGGATCAAACCATTGTTTACAAATTCGGTAAATAAATACCCGAAAAAAATTATATTTTGTTGTTTTCTTACTGTACCGAAAATGAACCGAATTGGGACCTCTAAACCGAGGTAACGTTACACCCCTAGTAGCATCATTTGAAAAGTCACCTGCTAGAGAATGAAGAGTGCTTACTCCGCATGTCAACATCTCCATTGGGTGCCACACCAACAAAATGCCGAGGCAAACATTTCCACATCAACACCGTATGAAAAAAATAGTGAACACTTATTGAAATATCTTGTGTGACATCATGCACAAAAGTGCACTTTATTTGTTTTAATCATTTGTAGTGGCGTTCTGTACAAAAAGTGGACTTTAATTTAGTGTTTGATATGTCATCTTAGTGACATCATGCACAAAAGTGCACTCCGCTTGTTTTAAAATGTCTCTGACAATCTTGCACTTTCTGTTTTGAAATGACATGAATGTTTGTGCCACTGCTTAATAACTGTTTCATAAATACACCTTTAGTTGTGATTTCCTTCTCTGCATGAAAGTTTAAAAGTACCATATATTAATGCAGTATGGAGAAGAATGTTTTAAAGTAGACACACAGAATCATCATACTGCTGTGATTATATGCATCAAGTGTTCATTCAAGGCTAAGGCCAAATATCCACATATATATGGTGTATTGTGATATGGCCTAAAAATATTGAGATATTAAAAAAGACCGTATTGCCCAGCCCTACGTCCATCCCTTTAAATTTGTCACAATCCGGCACTAAAACTGTGAAATCATGTACCACTGCTTGCTACTTTAGAGCGCCGTTTTTGTAGTGCTCGCCTGACAAAAAAGCCAGAATCTGATTCTAATTCTCTGTTTTATCTGTCTTCTCTCATTATCATTCATTATTTGTGAGTACTTATACATTTTACAATTTGAAATGTGTTTAACCAGTGTGTAATTTGCATTAAAGGGGAACATTATCACCAGACCTATGTAAGCGTCAATATATACCATCTATTTTTTTAACCGATTTCCGAACTCTAAACGGGGGAATTTTGGCGAATTAAACGCCTTTCTGTTTATCGCTCTGGAGGCGATGACGTCAGAATGTGACGTCGCCGAGGTAACACACCCACCATATTCATTTTCAACACATTACAAACACTGGGTCTCAGCTCTGTTATTTTCCGTTTTTTTAAATATTTTTTGGAACCTTGGAGACATCATGCCTCGTCGGTGTGTTGTCGGAGGGTGTAACAACACTAACAGGGAGGGATTCAAGTTGCACCACTGGCCCGAAGATGCCAAAGTGTCTGCCGCTAGACCCCCATCGAATGTGCCGGACTGTCTCCACATTTGACCGGCGATGCTAAGACAGACATGGCACAGAGATGTATGGATAACCTGCAGATGCATTTGCAACGATAGTCAACGAAATCACAAAGGTGAGTTTTGTTGATGTTGACTGCCAGCTAATCGATGCTAACATGCTACCCTAATCGATGCTAACATGCTATTTACCGGCGGTGCTAAAGCAGACATGGCACAGAGATGTATTTGCAACTATATTACGTTTCCTTCCACTCACATTTAATGCGAAACAAACACTTACCAATCGACGGATTTAAGTTGCTCCAGTGTCAAAAGATGCGAAAGTACTGATCGTTTGGTCCGCACATTTTACCGGCGATGCTGACGCAGCTATTCGGCCATGCTATGGCTATGAATAGCGTCAATAGCTATTCGCTCAATAGCTTCAGTTTCTTCTTCAATATTTTCATACTCCAACCATCTGTTTAAATACATCCGTAATCTGTTGAATCGCCTATGTCGCTGAAATCCGAGTTTGAACCCGAGCTAATGTCGCTATATCTTGCAGTGGTATTCCCACTGTTAGTTTACATTAGCAGCACTGTGTGACGTCACAGGGAAATGGCCACTGTCTTCGCAGAGAGCGAAAATAAGGCACTTTAAAGCTTTATTTAGGGATATTCCGAGATCGCAAAAATTTTGAAAAAAACTTCAAAAAATAAAACAAGCCACTGGGAACTGATTTGTATTGTTTTTAACCCTTTTGAAATTGTGATAATGTTCCCCTTTAAGGCTGGATTATGCTCCCATGCATTTAACTTGTTGTGAGCGAACACTGGCAATTCAAGTGAATCTACTGTAATAATTACAAGTCAGAATGTGCAAACAAACCTCTGCTAAAAGTTGCCGGCAGATGAGGTTTTTCACGTGTGTGTGAAGCTCATGCAGCTGTCCAGTCCATGCTGTATACAAGCCACACTCAAATAAATATACTACAGCATTTTTCTTTTCATATGGAATAGAAAATAGTGCTTGTTGGAAGAATTTGTTCACTTTGGAGGTGCACATCTTAGCCTTATTGTACTCCATGGCTTTAGTTAAAAGAGGGATGTAAAAATAAGCTGTTTTAATGATAACTGCTGACAGTTTGTCTAACTGTTTTATATCAAAGTTATTGACAAACTGATATACATAAGTTATGGATATGAAATCAGGAGAAAAAAATGCATTTTGTTTAGATTACAGAGGTCCGATAATGGCATTTTTTTACTGATATCCGATATTCCGATATTGTCCAACTCTTGATTACCGATACCGATATATATAGTCGTGGAATGAACACATTATTATGCCTCATTTTGTTGTGATGCCCTGCTGGATGCATTAAACCAGTGGTTCTCAAACTTTTTTTGTCATCCACTTTGGACAAGGGGGAGTTTTCAAGCGCCACCTGCCCCAATCGCCACAACAGAACGCTAATGCCAAGCTTAACATTTTCAAATTTATTGAACATCAAGTAACATTCAAGTCAGGGTTTCCCACACAATTTATTTGTGGCGGCTCGCCACGAAAGAATTACGGCCGCCACAAATAAAAAATACAATTTTTTTCCGGCTTTTGACTCGCTTGACCACTCATAAAAGCAATGGGACTCTGTCTGTGAATGGAGCTTGTAGTTACATATGATATAAATATGTAAATATGATATAAATATGTACATAAAGTGTTGTAATTATATTCCAACTCTGCGTTCTTCTTGGTCATTGCCGCCGCAAGAATAGAATAATAAAACATTTTATTTAAGTGAAATTCCCTCCCGTTCCTCGTGCCCCACCTGTCATGTCACTATTCCCCGCAGGTGGGGCCCGCTGCATTAAACAATGTTACATGGTTTTCCAAAATAAAACAACTCAAGTTATGGGAAAAAAATGCCAACATGGCACTGACATATTTATTATTGAAGTCACAAAGTGCATTATTTTGTTTAACATGCCTCAAAACAGCAGCTTGGAATTTGGGACATGCTCTCCCTGAGAGAGCATGAGGATGTTCAGGTGGGCAGGGTTTCGGGTAGGGGGTAGCGGGGGGTGTATATTGTAGCGTCCCGGAAAAGTTAGTGCTGCAACGGGTTCTGGGTATTTGTTCTGCTGTGTTTATGTTGTGTTACGGTGCGGAAAGTGTTTGTCATTCTTGTTTGGTGTGGGTTGACAGTGTGGCGCATATTTGTAACAGTGTTAAAGTTGTTTATACGGCCACCCTCAGTGTGACCTGTATGGCTGTTGACCAAGTATGCGTCTCATTCACTTGTGAGTGTAAAAAGCTGTAGATATTATGGGACTGGGCCAGCACGCAAAGGAAATGCCCTTAAGGTTAATTGCCGCTCTGTATCCCTCCCTACGTCCGTGTACACAGCGGCGTTTTAAAAAGTCATAAATATTACATTTTGAAACCGATACCGGTAATTTCCGATATTACATTTTAAAGCATTTATCAGCCGATAATATCGGCAGTACGATATTATCGGACATCCCTAGTTTAGATAATAATGAGTCATATATTGGAATATGGGATGCATTATTTAAATTAGTTTTGACCATTAAATGAACCAAAAATATGACTTATTTTTATCTTTGTGGAAAATATTGGACAGTGTGTTGTCAAGCTTATGAGTTGCGATGCAAGTGTAAGCCACTGTGACACTATTGTTCCTTTTTTTTTTTTATACATTTTTGTAATGCTAATGTCAATGAGGGATTTTTTAATCATTGCTACGTGGAATTTGTTACTAATATTGATTTTAATAATATTCCATTTAGTTTCACGACTTTTAGATTGTTCTGTGTCATGTTTGTGTGTCCTCTCAATTGCTCGCAATTTTGAATGTTGCTGGGTCGGTTTTGGTTTTGGAATTGGATTACATTATTATGGTAATGTTGTGTATTGTTTTGTTGGATTGATTATTAAAATTATATATATAAAAAAGTTATTGACAAACTGATAACAGCACTTTTGACAAACTCATTGATTGACTCTCCAGCTTAAATACGGACATGAAAACAAGAGACATTAACGTCTTTCCCCATCAATAAACAGCACAGCTGAATCTAAACTTGAATACACACACTGTGTGTAAGCAGCTATTGGGCACATAGCACAGCTTTGTAGCTTCAATCTTACAAAGGACTCACCCTTCTATACAAGACAGATGTCTTACTCTGCGTCCAGGACACACTTTTTATTTAAATACATTTTAAATTGCTACAGAACAAACTAATATTTGAAATGATAACAGCTTAGCCGTTAATATAAAATATTAAAACAGTATCAGTGAAGCACAAAACATGCAAAATTGAGAGTTGTGTGACAGTTTTGTTATTAAAAAAATACTGTGCCATAAAAAATCAGTGTGTGTGTGTTTATCAAAATACATTTTGGTACCGGTACCAAAATATTAGTATGGAGACAACCCTGGTTTGCACATGTGCAGTATTGCGGGATAATCCTTTGCGTGAAAGGAGGTGGAGGAGCTGTCAAAATAATTATTGATTAAGCATTTAGATCAGGCCTCGGCAATTATTTTGACTCGGGGGCCAAATTTAGAGAAGAAAAAGTGTCTGTGGGCCGGTATATCTCATTTTTAGGAAAACTAGTACAAAACCTCACAATAATGTCTAATTGAATGCTTAAATATGTTATGACAGACCGCCTTAAAAAACAGAATGAAATTTTAAGTTTTTTTTACTCAGAGACACCTGGTATGTACATGAAAATAAAGAATGTGGGATTTACAATATTAACTGTAAAGGATAAAACACTGAATATTGACAACATATGAACGTCACACCCTCTCTCCATCCACGCATTTTACAATCAAGCAAAACGCAACAAAAATGTAACAAACAGCCAAATATGAATGTAAAGGGTAAAAAAAAAAAAAAACACCTACAATTTGATATACCATATTTTTCGGAGTATAAGTCGCTCCGGAGTATAAGTCGCACCTGTCGAAAATGCATAATAAAGAAGGGAAAAAACATATATAAGTCACACTGGAGTATAAGTCGCATTTTGGGGGAAATTTATTTGATAAAACCCAACACCAACAATAGACATTTGAAAGGCAATTTTAAATAAATAAAGAATAGTCAACAACAGGATGAATGAGTGTACGTTATATGAGGCATAAATAACCAACTGAGAAGGTGCCTGCTATGTTAACCTAACATATTATGGTAAGAGTCATTCAAATAACTATAACATATAGAACAGGGGTCGGGAACCTTTTTGGCTGAGAGAGCCAAAAATCCAAATATTTTTAAAATGTATTTCCGAAAGAGCCATATCATATTTTTTTCAACACTGAACACAACTAAACGCGTGCATTTTTAAGTAAGACCAATATTTGTAGAGTATAACAGGAGTCTTATTTTTTGTAATAACATTGTTATTATGAAGCTAACTGTTGAGGGGGCGTGGCGTGCGGGCCTGCAGCGAAGCGGGGTGTGCCAGGACCGTAGAAGGCCCACCTGGGCCTTGTTATCTAATCACCTGTCGCTCTGTTATACGCAGCAGCCAGGAAGAGAGACGGGGTTGGGGCTGGAGCCAGAGCCGAGCGAGAATGAAAGAGAAAAAGACAATTGCTGGAAAGCAACTGAGAGTCTTATTTAAAAATAAAACAATATTTAAACCCTGAAACAGGCTCTCATGTCGGTGCTTGGTGGTCTGAAGAACCCCCAGGATTGCAAGCCCCACATTAACCAATAATAAATAAATAACTTCTTACCATTATGCAACTTCTTCAACAGGTGCAGTAGAAAATTAATGGATGGATTAAAAATGAATGATTTTTATATTTTGAACGTTATTTTTAACACTGTGATTACAAGTGGAATTATTCATCACTTATCGTGTTAAGCAATGTCCGCTCAGATTTATCCGAGAGCCAGATGCAGTCATCAAAAGAGCCACATCTGGCTCTAGAGCCATAGGTTCCCTACCCCTGGTATAGAACATGCTATACCTTTACCAAACAATCTGTCACGCCTAATCGATAAAAATCCCATGAAATCTTATACGTCTAGTCTCTTAGGTGAATGAGCTAAATAATATTATATTTGACGGTAATGTGTTAATAATTTCACACATAATTCCCCCCTTGAGTATAAGTCGCACCCCTGGCCAAACTGTGAAAAAAACTGCGACTTATAGTCAGAAAAATACGGTATCTGATATATCACTAAGCTTTAGAATTTTGTTGTAAAAATCTCCTTTCGCGTCTGTCCCTTTCAGGCTGGCCACTCTGGAAACACTCTGTGGAAACACTTCCCACCCACACTGCTTGGTGCCTCGTCTGAGCTGCTGTGACTTAGATTACCATAGTAACTAATTAGACGACCTTAGTAACTAATTAGATGACCATCGTAACTAGTATATCATGCAAAAGCGCAGATTCTAAGCATTGAAATACTTTGTATAGTTCAAGACTTACGGTTATTAGAAAACGAGAGCACATCATAATGGCAGCTACTGTTTCCATCTTAAAGGGGAACATTATCACCAAACCTATGCAAGCGTCAATATATACCTTGATGTTGCAGAAAAAAGACCATCTATGTTTTTAACCGATTTCCGAACTCTAAATGGATGAATTTTGGCAAATTAAACGCCTTTCTGTTTATCGGTCTTTTAGCGATGACGTCAGAACGTGACGTCACCGAGGTAATACACCCGCCATTTTCATTTTCACATTACAAACACCGGGTCTCAGCTCTGTTATTTTCCGTTTTTTCGACTATTTTTTGGAACCTTGGAGACATCATGCCTCGTCGGTGTGTTGTCGGAGGGTGTAACAACACTAACAGGGAGGGATTCAAGTTGCACCACTGGCAAGAAATCTGCCGCCAGACCCCCATTGAATGTACCAGAGTGTCTTCACATTTGACCGGCGATGCAAAGGTGAGTTTTGTTGATGTTGTTGACTTATGTGCTAATCAGACATATTTGGTCACGGCATTAATGCCAGCTAATCGATGCTAACATGCTACGCTAATCGATGCTAACATGCTATTTACGCTAGCTGTATGTACATTTGAAACTAGATACCCACATTTAATGCGAAACAAACACTTACCAATCGACGGATTTAAGTTGCTCCAGTGTCACAAGATGCGAAAGTCCTGATCGTTTGGTCCGCACATTTTACCGGCGATGCTAATAAGGCAGCCATGCTATGGCCCCACTTCATTAGGTACACCCACGCTATGGCCGAATAGCGTCAATAGCTATTCGGTCAATAGCTTCAATTTCTTCTTAAATTTCGTTTTCGCTATCTGCCTCCATACTCCGACCATCTGTTTCAATACACGCGTAATCTGTTGAATCGCTTAAACCGCCGAAATCCGAGTCTGAATCCGAGCTAATGTCGCTATATCTTGCTGTGGTAACCGCCATGTTGTTTGTATTGGCAGCACTGTATGACGTCACAGGGAAATGGATAGTGGTTTCGAAGACAGCGAAAATAAGGCACTTTAAAGCTTCATTTAGGGATATTCCGGGAGGTGTAAAATTTTCAAAAAAACTTAAAAAAATACAACAAGCCACTGGGAACTGATTTTTATTGGTTTTAACCCTTTTGAAATTGTGATAATGTTCCCCTTTAACGGGCCTTAGTTTGCCCATATCTGATTTAGATCATAATAAAGCGCACCTATTAAGACACAACATTCTTTTTTTTTTTTTTTTTTAAATAGTAAAAATTACTCAGTCCTGGTTTTTAATGAAATGTTTTACCAATAATTTTTTCCTTGGGTCCGTGTAGGGAGCGTCACATCTATCTGGACCACTCTGTCCTAAGACAGCACCGCCTGGAGGTTCAACGTGCACAATTGAATAGCTCGCTAGAACGCTATTTTTACACGCTGCAATGTAGTTGTTCGCATGTAGCTCGAGGACACTAACCCAGCAATGGTGGAGACACTGTGCTCAAAGATCTGTTGACGGGAGAGGATTCTGCCGGCAAGAAGGGCTGTTAATCCTAATTTATTGAAAGAGGAAATGAGAACAAGTGCTTGAGGGCGGTGGCCCGACTCCGCTGCTTTGCCACAAAGTCACAGAAAGCAGATGCTACATTCACTAAGTGTTGTACGAAAACTCTAAATATGTATTGAATCAGAAAAGGTACATACAAACCACTAAAGCAGTGAAGTTTTCACCTTGTGTAAATGGTAGGGGTGTAACGGTACACAAAAATTTCGGTTCCGTACGTACCTCGGTTTAGAGGTCACGGTTTGGTTCATTTTCGGTACAGTAAGAAATCAACAAAATATAAATTTTTTGGTTATTTATTTACCAAATTTGTAAACAATGGCTTTATCCTTTTAACATTGGGAACACTATAATAATTCTGCCCACGTTAATCCAGAGTAAACTGCCTCAAGTTGTTGCTTTGATTAAATAAAATGAAAAAAAACTTTCTTCAACATATAAAAAGTTTAACATTAAACAGTTTCCATAGAAACTGTTTGTCAACTCATCATGCTTAATTTATTACAGCATTTGGGAAGCCTGAAGTTGACTTTTATTATGTAAATGCTGTATTTTTAACAACATGTGATAGCAGGGACCCTGCTATTCAAAACTAGGCTGCTACATTACTAATGATTCATGTAACTATAGCTGAAAAATAGTACAATTGCAATAGGAGAGACTATTCGTCCCTAAACACAATGGAGTTCAAAGAAATAACAGACAGACAGGACTTTGCTGCCCCTAAAACACGCACAAGCACGCACACACACACACACACACACACACACACACACACACAGAGAAAAATGAGCTAACGTTACGCTAAAAGCTAATTAGCCTTCATCTCAAGCCTATACTGTGAGCGAGCTGAGCTGCAATTTTAGTTTCTAGAAGGTCAACGGGCTCATAGTGATGTTTGTAATAGTTGTGACCTGGAAGTGTTTAGTATAATTTGGGTAGAGTCCGCTCCTCCCCTGCTAGACGAATATCTGCTCGACGCTAAAGCATAGACGACATCGTTCTGAAGTCTGAATAGCCAGTGCTGATTGGCTGTTACATCGCTCTGAATACGCACTGCTGATTGGCTTTGTATGTAACCAATCAAATGGTTGTGTGGGCGGGACAATGAGGCAGAGACAGAGGCAGAAAGCAGAGCAGCTTGTGAAGACTTCTGCTTCCGAACTTGTTCGGTACGCCCGCGTGCCGAACCGAAACCCCCGTACCGAAACGGTTCGATACAAATACACATACCGTTACACCCCTAGTAAATGGTAAATAAAAAAAGAATACAATGACTTGCAAATCCTTTTCAACTTATATCCAATTGAAAATACTTTCATGTTCACACTGGTAAACTTTATTTTTTGCAAATATTAGCTCATTTGGAATATGATCCCTGCAACATGTTTCAAAAAAACTATCACAAATGGCAAAAATTATTAAGAAAGTGGAGGAATGCTCATCAAAGACTGATTTGGAACATCCCACAGGTGAACAGGCTAATTGGGAACAGGTGGGTGCCATGATTGGGTATAAAAGCAGCTTCCGTGAAATGCTCACTCATTCACAAACAAGAACGGGGCGAGGGTCACCACTTTGTCAACAAATGCCTGAGCAGATTGTTGAAAAACAATTCTCAACCAGCTATTGCAAGGAATTTAGGGATTTCACCATCTGCGCTCCGTAATATCATCAAAAGGTTCAGAGAACCCGGAGAAATCACTGCACGTAAGCAGCAAGTCTGAAAACCAACATTGAACGCCCATGACATTGGATCTCTCAGGCATCAAAAAGCGACATCAGTGTGTAAAGGATATCACCACATAGGCACAGGAACACTTCAGAAAACCACTCTCAGTAACTACCGTTTGTTCGCTACATCTGTAAGTACAAGTTAAAACTCTACTATTCAAATTAAAAACCATTTATCAACAACACCCAGAAACGCCACCGGCTTCGCTGTGCCCGAGCTCATGGACTGAAGCAAAGTGTAAAAGTGTTCTGACGAGTCCACATTTTTAAATCGTTTTTGGAAACTGTGAACGTTGTGTCCTTTGGACCAAAGAGGAAAAGAACCACCCGGACTGTTCTAGGCACAAAGTTCAAAAGCCAGCATCTGTAATGGTATGGGGGTGTATTAGTGGCCAAGGCATGGGTAACTTACACATCTATGAAGGCAACATTAAGCCTGAAAGGTTCATACAGCTTTTGGAGCAATATATTGTAGAGTCTTGGCTAGAAACCCCCAAGCGGGTAAGAGTTGCCACAGGGCCAGCAGCTACAGTGACGGCAGAGCAGGAGGAGGCGGAGCCAGGGCAGGGTCATTGATCGGAGGTATGTCCCCAATTTTCTACTCAATCAGCATGAATGTCAGCACCTGCTCAGGCAATCCAAATGTTTGCTACTTAAGTTCAGAGCTTTGTCTCACTGTGTCCTCTTGTGTCAAACATTTGCCACATTTTGGGAATTTGACTGATGGTTGTCTCTCTGTCTCCTTTATAGGCAAACTAGCCCTGCACATGAGTGCATGAAGAGCACTGCCATGTGCTAAAGGAAATAAGTGGTTCAAGTAAACCTACTGTATGATTATTGATTTGAAAGCCCCGATTGGGAAGAACTTTATTCGGCATTCAAGGGGAACGCCCCCATGAATAAACAGCACTGAGTGCGTTTAGTACCTGCAACCCCTGCTTCTGTGTGCTGGTTTGGGTTGACACTGTACAATATGTTGCCATCCAAGCAACATTATCATGGACGCCCCTGCTTATTTCAGCAAGACGATGCCAAGCCAGGTGTTAGAACAACGATGCGTCATAGTAAAAGAATGTGGGTAGTAGACTGGCCTGCCTGTCGTCCAGACCTGTCTCCCATTGAAAACCTGTGGCGCAATATGAAGCCTAAAATACCACAACGGAGACAATTTTTTTGCAGTGTGTTGCTGCCATTAAATTCTAAGTTAAAGATGATTTGCAAAAAAAACAAAGTTTCTCAGTGTGAACAGGAAATATTTTGTCTTTGCAGTCTATTCAATTGAATATAAGTTGAAAAGGATTTGCAAATCATTGTATTCTCTTTTTATTGACCATTTACACAACATGACAACTTCACTGCTTTAGGGTTTTGTACACTGTAAAAAAAAAAAAAAAAAAAATCCTATTTTTATGGTTAATTCACTCTAAATTTCTACTGTAATTTTTCAATTTTTTTAAATAGGTTATAAAACTGTAGAATTTAAGACATTATCTGTAAATAAACAAACCGCCTGTTATTTTAAGTAATATGCCAGTAATGACAAACTATGTATATTTCTATTTTTTTTACAGAAAATACCATATTAATAATACATATCATTTTCTGTTTTCTCAAATTCTTTTCAAATACATGTAAAATTACAGTAATTAACTTTCATTTAATATGTAGCTTGTTATATAAAAGTATATGTCCATACTAACAATCTAAACGTTTTATATGTAATTTTAAGGAAAATATTATTTTTTTAATATGTGTATTTTTATATTCAAGTTGAAAAATGTTTATTGTCTTTTACACAAAGGTTTATGCTCATACTATCAATTTGACATTTTTCTCCATTATATGACACATGTTAGTGACTGCAAGACATACTTGATCACAACCAACAACCATACAAGTCACACTGACGGTGGCAGTACAAACAAATTTAACACTTACAAATTTGCGCCATATTGTGAACCCACATTAAAAAAGAATGACAAACACATTTTGGGAGAACATCTTCACCGTAACACAAAAACACAAAAGAACAAATACCCAGAATGCCAAGCAGCGCTACTCTTCCGGGCTGCACCCCCGCAACCACCAAACTCCGCCCACCTCAACCGACGCACGGAGACACAGTTTTGTACATATTATTGTGACATGCCACATATAGGCACAGTTTTGTACATATTATTGTGACATGCCACATATAGGCACAGTTTTGTACATATTATTGTGACATGCCACATGTAGGCACGGTTTTGTATATATTATTGTGACATGCCATATATGGGCACTGTTTTGTATATATTATTGTGACATGCCACATATAGGCACGGTTTTGTATATATTATTGTGACATGCCACATGTAGGCACGGTTTTGTATATATTATTGTGACATGCCACATGTAGGCACAGTTTTGTATATATTATTGTGACATGCCACATGTAGGCACAGTTTTGTATATATTATTGTGACATGCCACATATAGGCACGGTTTTGAATATATTGTTGTGACATGCCACATATAGGCACAGTTTTGTATATATTATTGTGACATGCCACATATAGGCACGGTTTTGAATATATTGTTGTGACATGCCACATATAGGCACAGTTTTGTATATATTATTGTGACATGCCACATATAGGCACGGTTTTGAATATATTGTTGTGACATGACACATATAGGCACAGTTTTGTATATATTATTGTGACATGCCACATATGGGCACAGTTTTGTATATATTATTGTGACATGCCACATATGGGCACAGTTTTGTATATATTATTGTGACATGCCACATATGGGCACAGTTTTGTATATATTATTGTGACATGCCACATATAGGCACGGTTTTGAATATATTGTTGTGACATGCCACATATAGGCACAGTTTTGTATATATTATTGTGACATGCCACATATAGGCACGGTTTTGAATATATTGTTGTGACATGACACATATAGGCACAGTTTTGTATATATTATTGTGACATGCCACATATGGGCACAGTTTTGTATATATTATTGTGACATGCCACATATGGGCACAGTTTTGTATATATTATTGTGACATGCCACATATGGGCACAGTTTTGTATATATTATTGTGACATGCCACATATAGGCACGGTTTTGAATATATTGTTGTGACATGCCACATATAGGCACTGTTTTGTATATATTATTGTGACATGCCACATATAGGCACAGTTTTGTATATATTATTGTGACATGCCACATATACGCACAGTTTTGTATATATTATTGTGACATGCCACATGTAGGCACAGCTTTGAATATATTATTGTGACATGCCATATATGGGCACTGTTTTGTATATATTATTGTGACATGCCACATGTAGGCACAGTTTTGTATATATTATTGTGACATGCCACATATAGGCACAGTTTTGTATATATTATTGTGACATGCCACATATTGACACGGTTTTGTATATATTATTATGACATGCCATATATAGGCACAGTTTTGTATATATTATTGTGACATGCCACATGTAGGCACGGTTTTGAATATATTATTGTGACATGCCACATATCGACACAGTTTTGTATATATTATTGTGACATGCCACATGTAGGCACAGTTTTGAATATATCATTGTGCCATGCCACATATAGGCACAGTTTTGTATTCAGTATATCATTGTGACATGCCACATATAGGCACGGTCTATGTGATGGTTTGCTTGGTGAGTCATGAGAAGGCAAATGATAGAAACAAATGTTGCAGAATGACTCAAGGCTGTACAATTAGAGGGGAGCCTGGTCCTGATGGCCAGCTGTGAGAGACACAGTGACGCAGTGATTGCTTGCTAGAGGCAAGTTGTGGAACCTGATTACTAAATATCCCAGGGACATTGTACAATGTGCTCCTTCTTGGTCTTGACAAATGCCCACAGAAAACATCTCTCTGATAAAGAATCTTTGTTAGCATTGACTTCATTATCTGTTCACTCCGGCGAGAACACGGGCTGAGATAAAACCCTTAGATTAGAATGCTGCTCTTTAGGACCCAAGTTCTAAAACCAAACAATGCCCTACGGTAGGGGTGACCATTACGTCGATCGCGAGCTATGGGTCGATGACGGAGGGTGTGTCAGTCCATCGCCAACCAGGCATTAACAAAATGGAACTAATTAGATTGGCAAATGTGATTTTAACTGTAAAATTCAATAAAATATATTTGCATTAAAAAAAAAGACCTACAAATTAGTGATCATCAATCATTATTAAGACGTCGCTTTCGTCACTTGATGGACAGTCACGGCACCAGAGGATCTCGTGAGCTCATTATTAGGAAAAAATGACCGACAAGAAGGCGAGAAACACTTTATTTCACTCTCGCTCTGTACCTGCCGTCAAAACTCGAAAGACTGACTACACCGTTCCTGTCTTCACAACAAAAGCCCTGCTTCATCCTGCTTGAGCTAACAAAATAAGAGTCTCAGAAAGATAGCGTGCAAGACACCGAGTTTGCTGCCTATGTATTTCTTGTGAAGTGTGAGACAGGCCCCTTTTTTGGCTACTTTTAAGACCCTTCTTAAAACCCATTTTATTCACTGGCTTTTAACACAGCATGAGACTTTAAACTGTTTTTAACTATTTTAACTGTTTTTTAATTTAACAAATTGTTCTTAGGATTTGTATTGGCTTTTCCAATGTGTATTTTACTTCTGTTTTAAATATTATTTTTTTAGTCTGTGCTTTGCCTGTATTTATTTGTGGTGTACAGCCCTTTGTACTTTCACTGTGGTTGTTTTTAAAGGGCTTTATAATTAAGTTGGTATGGTATGAAAATTAGTATGGACGCTGGACAAATAAGATGGCCAAAAGCAAGCATTGTCATGTGATATTTGACAGAAAGGAGGACTTTTTTTCTCCTCCATTTGAAAATGTGTAAGTTATCATCACTACTGTCTGATTCCAAACAATGCAGGTCATCACAATCATACCCACTTATATTCTTGTCTTCATGAAATAAACATGTTTGTATTATCATTAAACACCTTGAACTTGTTAATGAAAACCTACATCCATCATCCATCTTCTTCCGCTTATCTGCGGTCGGGTCGCGGGCACAGCAGCCTAAGCAGGAAAGCCCAGACTTTCCTCTCCCCAGCCACTTTGTCCAGCTCTTCCCGGGGAATCCCAAGGCTTTCCCAAGCCAGTCGGGAAACATAGTCTTCCCAACGTGTCCTGGGTCTTCCCCGTGGCCTCCTACCGGTTGGATGTGGCCGAAACACCTCCCTAGGGACTCGTTTGGGTGGCATCCTGACCAGATGCCCGAACCACCTCATCTGGCTCCTCTCCATGTGGAGGAGCAGCGGCTTTACTTTGAGCTCCCCCGAATGACAGAGCTTCCCACCCTATCTCTGAGAGAGAGCCCCGCTACTCGGCGGAGGAAACCCGTGATCTTGTCCTTTCAGTCATAACTCAAAGCTCATGACCATAGGTGAGGATGGGAACGTAGATTGACCGGTAAACTGAGAGCTTTGCCTTCCGGCTCAGCTCCTTCTTTACCACAACAGATCGATACAACGTCCGCATTACTGAAGAAGCCGCACCGATCCGCCTGTCGATCTCACCATCCACTCTTCCCTCACTCGTGAACAATATTTTGAGGTACTTGAACTCCTCCACTTGGGGCAGGGCCTCCTCCCCAACCCGGAGATGGCACTCTACCCTTTTCCGGGCGAGAACCATGGACTCGGACTTGGAGGTGCTGGTTCTCATCCCAGTCGCTTCACACTCGGCTGCGAACCGATCCAGTGAGAGCTGAAGATCCTGGCCAGATGAAGCCATCAGGACCACATCATCTGCAAAAAGCAGAGACCTAATCCTGCAGCCACCAAACCGGATCCCCTCGATGCCCTGACTGTGCCTAGAAATTGTGTCCATAAAAGTTATGAACAAAATGGGTGACAAAGGGCAGCCTTGGCGTAGTCCAACCCTCACTGGAAACGTGTCCGACTTACTGCCGGCAATGCGGACCAAGCTCTGACACTGATCATACAGGGAACGGACCACCGTTAACAAAAAGCCCTGCTTGGTAACAAAAACCTCTCTTTCATAAGTACATAAATATAAATGATATATATGAATGATGTAGATCCCTTCCACTTGGTCCACTGAAAAGTAGCTGGCCTGCAGAAAAAGTGTGGGCACTCCTGCCCTACAGATATCATTTTTTCAATGAGTTAATAAAAGTACAATGCAGCTGAAATAGGCTCCGAAAGGGACAAGCGATAGAAAAAAGATGGATAATGCAATTTGACGTAAAGTTTGAAGTCAGTAGGACAAACAAGTGATCAAAACAGTTCCCTTCATAGACAGCTCTATTGACTCTAGCTCGTAGTGCTGGGCTTTTCCACTTTGCACAGCCCCCATCTGGGAGAGACACTCAAGCAGTGTAAGCAAAGGATGCTTAAATAAGCAAGGCCAGTGTGCGCTCATCAGGGAGACCTTTCGTCCTTGGGAGCGCAGCGGCTTAGCATTGCTTTCAGCAGATGGCCTGGACTGACGACATATACATCGCCATTACTAATCCGCTCGCCACATTCGATTTGAGGTCTTGTTTGCCAAATTGCATGTTGACACGTTCTGGTTGTGTTGCGCGAATCTGACGGAGCCAAGCAAACCAACGAGTCCTAGCATCCTCTCTAGTGGTAATGTCCCTCCACAATGCTAAGTCGCTAATACTCGCCTTCATGGTGCGAATAAAGTAAGTTCCTTACAAGGACGAGAAACATCTAAACATGCTAGACTACGCACCATAGGAGGCGACAAGAAGCCGGCTAGAGCTCTGGAGTGTTAATAGTGGTGGCAGGGGAGCGATACAAATATAGACAGTCACGATACAAAGTAGTGTATCAATCAATCAATCAATCACTCAATGTTTACTTATACAGCCCTAAATCATGAATGTCTCAAAGGGCAGCACCAGCCACAAGGACATCCTTGGCTCAGATCCCACATCAGGGCAAGAAAAAGCATTATCAGTATCAGTATACAGTACGGTTGTACGGTATACCGGTACTAGTATATTATCGCGGTACTAATGAATCAAAAACGGTACTATACTCCGTTAGAAATGTTCTGGTTTTGCCATATTTTCTAGTGGCTAACGTCCAGTCGCAGTCTGCAGTGTTTTAGCTACTTCTAAATCCCTAAAAAACAGAAAATACGTCCCTGGACATGTGAGAACTTAAATTATGACCGATGTAAGATCCTGTAACTATTTGGTATCGGATCGATACCTATATTTGTGGTATCATCCAAAACTAATGTAAAGTATCAAAGAAGAGAAGAATAAGTGTTTATTACATTTTAACAGAAGTGTAGATAGAACATGTTAAAATGGAAAATAACCAAATATTAACAGTAACTGAACAAATTGATTAATAATACATTTTTACAGTTTGTCCCTCATAATGTAGACAAAATAATAGGTGTATAAATGACAATATGTTACTGCATATGTCAGCAGACTAATTAGGTGTCTTTGTTTGTTTACTTACTACTAAAAGACAAGCTGTCTAGTATGTTGACTATTTTATTTAAGGACTAAATTACAATAATAAACATATGTTTTATCCTAAGATTTTTTTGTCAAAAAAAGCTAATAATGCCAGTTTTTTGGTCCCCTTTATTTAGAAAAGTATCGAATCAATGGTACCAAAATATTGGTATTGAGACAACTCTAGTACACAGTCGATCATAAAGTGATTACATACATTTTTTCATTACCACAGAATCATTTTTTGAGGTTATTGTTTTTAGACTCAGGAAATAAGTGCCAGGACACAGGAAAACTTAAAAGTGCAAAAGCCAAAGGATTTAAAATCAGAGGCAATGGTATTTTTTTGCTTTTGTTTAATTATTTCACACTATCCATCCATCCATTTCTACCGCTTGTCCCTTTTGGGGTCGCGAGGGGTGCTGTAGCCTATCTCAGCTGCATTCGGCGGAAGGCGGGGTATCTCCATGGACAAGTCGCCACCTCATCGTAGGGCCAGCACAGATAGACTAGTTTGTTTAAATTATAGTATGTACTGCAATATTAATAAGTAAATTATTGAAATATTGAACTAATATTGTTACACTGCCATTTTGTGTTTTAGTCCGATTATAACTGTTACGAAAAATGAAAACCATTCAATGATCTTGTATCAGTATCAGCATTGGAATGGGCAATAATGCTCCTGTAAGTAATAATAACTATAATAATGGATTAGATTTATATCGCACTTTTCTATTGTTAGATATATAAAGCGCTCACAGAGAATTGGGAACCCATCATTCATTCACACTTGGTGGTGGTAAGCTACATCTGTACCCACAGCTGCCCTGGGGTAGACTGACGGAAGCATGGCTGCCAATTTGCGGGCAAAGGTGAAGTGTCCTGCCCAAGGACACAACGGCAGCGATTTGGATGTCATTAGGTGGGAAATTAACCTGCAACCCTCAGGTTTCTGGCTTGGCCGCTCTACCCACTACGCCATGCCGCCCCAAGTAATTGGTACTGGATCGATACCTGGACTTGTAATATCGCCCCAAAGCTAAAGTACCCCAAAACAGAATAACAAGTGCTTATTACATTTTAACAGAGGTGTCAATACCACCATGTTTTAACAGTAAA
Source organism: Nerophis ophidion (assembly GCF_033978795.1). Taxonomy (NCBI): domain Eukaryota; kingdom Metazoa; phylum Chordata; class Actinopteri; order Syngnathiformes; family Syngnathidae; genus Nerophis; species Nerophis ophidion. Next base: position 36,116,911 of record NC_084633.1, on the reverse strand, counting down.
TAACCAGTTATTTAAAGGGGAACATTATCACCAGACCTATGTAAGCGTCAATATATACCTTGATGGTGCAGAAAAAAGACCATATATTTTTTAACCGATTTCCGTACTCTAAATGGGTGAGTTTGGTGAATTAAACGCCTTTCTGTTTATCGCTCTTTTTGCGATGACGTCAGAACGTGACGTCTCCGAGGTAATACAGCCGACATTTTCATTTTCAACACATTACAAACACCGGGTCTCAGCTCTGATATTTTCGACTATTTTTTGTAACTTTGGAGACAGCATGCCTCGTTGGTGTGTTGTCGGAGGGTGTAACAACACTAACAGGGAGGGATTTAAGTTGCACCACTGGCCCGAAGATGCGAAACTGTCTGCCGCCAGACCCCCATTTAATGTGCCAAAGTGTCTCCACATTTTACCGGCGATGACAGATATGACACAGAGATGTATGGATAACCTGCAGATGCATTTGCAACAATAAATTCAACGAAATCACAAAGGTGAGTTTTGTTGATGTTGACTTATGTGCTAATCAGACATATTTGGTTGCGGCGTGACTGCCAGCTAATCGATGCTAACATGCTACGCTAATCGACGCTAACATGCTATTTACCGGCGGTGCTAAGGCAGACATGGCACAGAGATGTATGGATAACCTGCAGATGCATTTGCAACTATAAAGTCAACGAATTAACAAAGGTGAGTTTTGTTGATGTTGACTGCCAGCTAATCGATGCTAACATGCTACGCTACCGATACTAACATGCTATTTACCGGCGGTGCTAAAGCAGACATGGCACAGAGATGTATGGATAACCTGCAGATGCATTTGCAACTATATTACGTTTCCTTCCACCCACATTTAATGCGAAAAAAACACTTACCAATCAAAGGATTTAAGTTGCTCCAGTGTCACGAGATGCGAAGTCCTGATCGTTTGGTCCGCAAATTTTACCGGCGATGCTAACGCAGCTATTCGGCCATGCTATGGCTATGAATAGCGTCAATAGCTATTCGCTCAATAGTTTCAGTTTCTTCTTCAATACTTTCATACTCCAACCATTCGTTTCAATACATGCGTAATCTGTTAAATCGCTTAAGTCGCTGAAATCCAAGTCTGAATCCGAGCTAATGTCGCTATATCCTGCTGTGATATTCGCCATTGTTTGCTTACATTGGCAGCACTGTATGACGTCACAGGGAAATGGATAGTCGCATTGCAAATAGCGAAAATCAAGCACTTTAAAGCTTTTTTAGGGATATTCGGGGACCGGTAAAAATTTAAAAAAAAACTTCAAAAAATACAACAAGCCACTTGGAACTGATTTTTATTGTTTTTAACCCTTTTGAAATTGTGATAATGTTCCCCTTTAACAAGGAGATGAAAAATCATTGAGAAAATAATGCAACTGGAAATGTTACTGCATATGTCAGTAGCCAAAGTAGGAACATTTGTAACCTGTTTTGAAAAGGTTCAATGACCATTTATATACCAAACAGATTGTGATATCAATCGTTATAGCAGGGAGACTGCAATTAATCTGCTGATAGAAATTTTTGGCCATAACGCTCATCCCTATTCTGAAGCCTCATATGCGTCTTGATGTCTGGAAGTAGCTGGTGGTTTCAGAGTGTTGTCAGCTACGTGGCAAGTTCAGTTCCTTGTGTCCCCTTAAAACCAGAACGTGACAGTTGAGTTTAAAAAAGGGGAAACGTTCAGACATAAGTACGGCTGTAGTCAGTAGGACGGTTTCAAGAGGAAGAAGGAAGCAGCATAAATAAGATGAAAGAGAGCAAGTGTGTGGGGGGAGATTCAGCCTAACAAAAGAGAAGAACATCATGTCTGCTTCAAAAAGCAAATTAGTCCTATGGGGAAAGCAGCCAACAAATGATTCGGATGAATTGTGGACAGGACCAGAGGCAGCACTTATGCAGTCTATTTGAGACTCATATTATTTCTAGAAATAACCTGGAAAGAAATTCGGCTCATCGTAGCCAGCCTGTTATTGTGTATTCCCTCAAGATGTATTTTATTTAAAGGAGGATTCTAATTTACATTGGTGTAAATCTTGCTCCAAAAGGTCACACTATTTCACTTCATATTCCAGTATGTCTGCATGAGAGCTTTGAATGGTTGACCAAATACTTATTTTCCACCATAATTTACAAATGAATTCTTTAAAATTCCTACAATGTGAATTCCTGGATTTTTTTCCCACATTCTGTCTCTCACAGTTGAAGTGTACCTATGATGAAAATTACAGACCTCTCATCATTTTAAGTGGGAGAACTTGCACAATCGCTGGCTGACTAAATACTTTTTTGCCCCACTGTATATATGCTTGAAGCTCATGGAGAGAATGCCAAGAGTGTGCAAAGCAGTAATCAGAACAAAAGGGGTGGCTATTTTGAAGAAACTAAAATATTTTTTTGTTAAGTACATAACTCCACACATGATCTTTCATAGTTTTGATGTGACAATCTACAATGTAAATAGTCATGAAAATAAAGAAAACGCATTGAATGTCCAAGCTTTTGGCCTGTACTGTATATTACAAAAAAACAAAACCATCACAGTGAAGGAAATAGCTACATGTATATTCTAATCCAGGGGTAGGGAACCTATGGCTCTAGAGCCAGATGCGGCTCTTGTGATGACTGCATCTGGCTCTCAGATAAATCTTAGCATGCATTGCTTAACACGATAAGTCAGTGTTTTTCAACCTTTTTTGAGCCAAAACACAATTTTTTCATTGAAAAAAGACTTAGGCGCACCACCAGCAGAAAACATAAAATAAATTAAACTCAGTGGCCGATATTGACAAAAAAAAAATTGTTCTCGCAATAGCTCGTCTCTATGTAGGTGTACTGTCGAGCCGTAACTTATTTTGAGTTTTTTCGGTGTTTTCCTGTGTGACTTGCGCTCCTATTTTGGTGACTTTTCTTCTTTTGTTGGTATTTTCCTGTAGCAGTTTCATGTCCTCCTTGAATGCTATTCAACGCACCTGCTTTGTTTTTACAATCAAGACTATTTAAGTTGTGCGGACGCACTCCTCCTTTGTGTGGACATTGTTGATTGTCATGCCATGTACGGATGTACTTTGTGGACGCCTTCTGCTCCGCACACTGTAAGTCTTTGCTGTCGTCCAGCATTCTGTTTTTGTTTACTTTGCAGCCAGTTCAGTTTTAGTTTTGTTTTGCTTCAATGCCTTTTCTTAGCGGCACTCGCCTTTTGTTTATTTTTAGTTTAAGTGTTGGATACCTTTTTACCTACATGCTGCCTCCCGCATATTGTGATCACCCATGTTCCCGACATCTACAAAAGCAACCTGCTGCCACCTACTGATATGGAAGAGTATTACACGCTTACTCTGTCGAGCTCTAGACAGCACAGACACTCAATAACAGCACATTTTTGAATTATGGTTACAGGTTTGCAAAAAATATTATCAACCCAATTGGGTGAAATTACATAATCTCTCCCACGACACACCAGACTATGTGCCGCGGCACAGTGGTTGAAAAACCCAGGGATAAGTAATGAATAATTCCGCTGGTAATCACGGTGTTAAAAATAACGTTCAAAATATAAAACATTCTCATGCATTTTAATCCATCCATCCGTTTTCTACCGTTCCTGTTCAAGAAGTCACATTAATGGTAAGAACTATTTTATTCATTAGCTTCAGAATAACAATGTTATTAAAAAGAAAAAGATACTTATTGTATTCTTAAAATGTTGGTCTTACTTAAAAATGCACACATTTATTTGTATTCAGTGTTAAAAATTATTATTATATGGCTGTCTCGGAAATACATTTTATAATATTTTGCTTTCATGGCTCTCTCAGCCAAAAAGGTTCCCGACCCCTGTTCTAATCCCTTCATCCCACCAAGGTTGCAGGCCGACATGTTGAGGCAAGGCGAAAGCGTGACGTCTGAAAGAAGCATCTCTGGTACGGCATTTGAGAGCGGACACTGAACAAAACTATCTTAACTGCAGCAGATACTTCACATTTACAAGCCCCTGAGGTTGTTGAGAATTCAGAAACAGAATTTAAAAAAAGTTATGCCTCTGAAGTAGTCATTACATGAGAAGTCCGCCTACTGAGTAAGTTTGGCAGAATCTGACAAGACCAAAGCATACCTCACTAGTGCTCAGTTCAGGGTGCAATGATTAATGTGTGCTACCATTTATCTTAGTTTTTGTGGCTTTACTTCAGTTTCCCCCCTGCATCACCATGACAACCACGAGTCTTGAGGACGATACACGCAGAAACTAGGTAAATCAGGCAGTAGGACTCCAGTGTGTTTACTGTACAGCCTGCTGGACATCACGCACCAGTCCAGAAAGTGGAGTCCACTCCAAATGTTAGCTGCTAGACCCAATCAAGCCAGCTGGTGACCAATTTGCTGACTCACTATGTGAAGATGACCATTTCATTTCATGATTATTGTCACCAAACTTAGCTCTTAGTAGGAGTGAGAACCAGTCTTTCATTTAATTGTGGCGGCTATCTACATGTATATTTAGCGCTAGCGCTTCACCTGCTTTGGTATCATTAACACACTGTAATGTGACTATCTGCAAATGTAGGCACGTTTACCACGGTTTACATCCCTATTTGTAGTAATAAAATGAGCAATAACAAAAACTAGGGGTGTAACAGTACGTGTATTTGTATTGAACTGTTTCGGTACGGGGGTTTCGGTTCGGTACGAGGGTGAATCGAACGAGTCTGAGCAGTGAGCACCCAGCATTGTCCCGCCCACACAACCATCTGATTGGTTACATACAAAGCCAATCAGCGGTGCGTATTCAGAGCGCACCGGCGTCGAGATGAGCAGATATGTGTTTAGCAGGTGAGCAGCTGACATCGTACACTCCCCAAATTATAAAAAACACTTCCCAGTCACAACTACTACAAACATCACTATGAGCCCGTTGACCTTCTAGAAACTTAAACTGCAGCTCAGCTCTCTCATAGTTCTGGGTTGAGGTGAAGGCTAATTAGCTTTTAGCGTTACGTTAGCTCATTTTGCTGTGTGCGTGTGTGTGTGTGTGTGCATAATTACAGTCAACTACAGGCTTCCCAAATGCTGTAATAAATTAAGCATGATGAGTTAACTTGAAACTGTTTAATGTTGCACTTTTTATATGTCGAAGAAAGGTTTTGTCATTTTATTTAATCAAAGCAACAACTTGAGGCAGTTTAATGTGGATTAACGTGGGCAGAATTATTATAGTGTTCCCAATGTTAAAAGGATAAAGCCGTTGTTTACAAATTTGGTAAATAAATAACCCAAAAATGTATATTTTGTTGTTTTCTTACTGTACCGAAAATTAACCGAAACGTGACCTCTAAACCGAGGTACGTACCGAACCGAAATTTTTGTGTACCGTCACACCCATATTAAAAACACAGCAAAATTATATAATGTAACAAGAAGAGATATGTTGATACTACTAATGACATTTGTCTTTAAACAAATGTAAAACATTCAGGGTTTTTGATCGTGGCGGTGCGCATCAGCAACTTTTGAGCCGCCACACCATAAAATTGTGTGTTTTTTCTTACATGAAAACAAATTAAAGTAATATAATGTATTGTACTATCCAGGAGAAGACACAATGTCTGACCCTCTTTTTAGCTTTTATTGCCAATCTTATGTTAACAATTCCAACAAGCATTTCCTCCACGCTTCACTCTTACCAAAGAATATAAAAAATGGGAGCCATTACCTCCCTGCTTGACACTGGAAATGGGGGTTAAATAACCAAAAATATTTCCTGGGAACGGCCCGGCCCGGCCCGGCTGCTGCCCACTGCTCCCGGGTGAATGAGGGGATGGGTCAAATCCAGAGGACAAATTTCGCCACACCTAGTGTGTGTGTGTGTGTGTGTGTGACAATCATTGCTACTTTAACTTTACCTCAACTTCAACTTGGACACACAACGCTTCCTCATTCTTAGCTGAAACCATTGGGTAAAAGACCATGGGAGAAATGAACATCACAACACACTTAACATACTGTACACTAATAGAGTGGAAAAACAAGTTGACCTTTTATGCTTAATTGTGTTTCATTGTATCCATCAAACCATATCCAATTGTATTTACTATCAACAAAATATGTGAAAATACCATCTCAGTCATACTGGAAAAATGCTGGTAATTTGGAAAGAGATGTGATGTTTATCATTCACAATTATGTAAGACAAAAACACACGCTTGGCTTTTTTATACATTCGAAATCGTAAATAAATAGCTAACAATTGAGTCAACAAATCGAGGGTCCTCTGTTGCGCTCGTTATATTCTCTAGAAGCTGCTAACAATACTCCATTTACATGCCGTGACCTGAAAATGAACCAAATATGGCGTCATTGTTATTATAAGCGCTAACGCAGACGGACTATTTTAGTGGCGCATTGATAGTATTCCAGCAAGAGTGGAAACATAACAACAATATGTGTTTGTTTTATTATGTTTAGTTTGTATGTTTAACACCCAACAATGTTGTTGATGCAATAGTTTTTCAATAAAGCTGCATCCGTTTAGCACTCGGCTTCTTAGAAGTTATTACACAACCTCTTGGGAGAAATCGGCAGAAAAAAATTCCCAATTGAAACAATTGAAAATAGAGCAATACGATATGTAAGAAAAACATAAATGTTAACACTATAATTAATAAACACATATTAGTTTAAAATGTATGTATATATTTTTTGTCTTTTTAAAGAAAATATATGCATCATAGCAAATAATATGAGGAGGCCTTATCGACCACCCCAAGTATCTTGGCAATGTAGTGGACCGCACCCCCGGTCACGCTGTTCTGTGTGAAACACTAACACGTTTTACTTTCGCGTTGACTTACATTACTGTAAAGCTCGGGCTGCAGCCATGGATTATTTTAGCACTCTAATACCGGTCCACAATCAAATAGGATAGAACACACCTCAACGTGTATTTTAAGGCATATAATTGAAATAGAGATTTGTGTACTTGCCATAACCTTCATTACCCTCTTTGATCATCTTTTATAACTTAGATTTAGATCGTGCTTTTCTAAACACTCAAAGCGCTCACAGAGAAGTGGGACTCATCATTCATTCACACCCGGTGGTGGTAAGCTACATCAGTAGCCACAGCTGCCCTGGGGTAGACTGACGGAAGCGTGGCTGCCAGTTTGCGCAGACGGCCCCTCCGACCACCACCTGTCATTCATTCATCATTCATTCACCAGTGTGAGCGGCACCGGGGGAAAAGGGTGAAGTGTCCTGGCCAAGGACACAACGGCAGCGATTTTTGAATGTCAATAGGTGGGAAGCGAACCTGCAACCCTCAGGTTTCTGGCCGGCCGCTCTACCCACTACGCCATGCTGCATTTTTTTTTCATTATTATTATTTTTTGATCATCTTTTACCTTGTATTATATTTATTTTAATTTTTTCCTTCTTGTTTAAGTTATTTACCGTTAGCATTTATTTACCTTCCATCTACCTAATTTGACCATCTTTTATCTTGTTTTATCTTCTTGTACCTTTTATGTTCTATGTACCTTATTTCATATTCTATTTAAATAAATGATAAATGGGTTGTACTTGTATAGCGCTTTTCTACCTTCAAGGTACTCAAAGCGCTTTGACACTACTTCCACATTTACCCATTCACACACACATTCACACACTGATGGAGGGAGCTGCCATGCAAGGCGCCAACCAGCACCCATCAGGAGCAAGGGTGAAGTGTCTTGCTCAGGACACAACGGACGTGACGAGGTTGGTTCTGGGTTTATCTTCTGTTACCTTTTACTTACCTTCTAGATACAATTTATGTACCTTATATTTTCCTTTTATCTACTTCTTTTTAAAGTATTTTACCCTCTATTTACCTTGTTGTACCTTTTATCTACTTTACATTTACCTTCCTTACTTTTTATTTACTACTTTACCTTTTATTTACCTTATTTTATCCATCCATCCATTTTCTACTGCTTATTCCCTTTGGGGTCGCGGGGGGCGCTGGTGCATATCTCAGCTACAATCGGGTGGAAGGCGGGGTACACCCTGGACAAATCGCCATCTCATCACAGGGCCAACTCAGATAGACAGACAACATTCACACACTAGGGCCAATTTAGTGTTGCCAATCAACCTATCCCCAGGTGCATGTCTTTGGAGGTGGGAGGAAGCCGGAGTACCCGGAGAGAACCCACGCATTCACGGGGAGGACATGCAAACTCCACACAGAAAGATCCCGAGCCCGGGATTGAAACCTGACTACTCCGGGACTTTGTATTGTGAGGCAGACGCACTAACCCCTCTGCCACAGTGAAGCCTTACCTCATTTTATCTTCTATCTTATATTTTTCTTTTATCTAATACCATGTAGCATATTTTACCTACTATTCACCTTGTTGTACCTTATATCTACTTTACATTCTCTTGTATTTACAACTTTATCTCCTATTTACATTTGTTCATCTTATTCTACCTTTAATATACTAATATTACCTTTTATTTACCTTCCATTCAGCTTGTTTTACCTTTTTTATGCTGTCCGGATTTCTATACATTTTAATTAGTTGCACACATTAAGAGATTACTCGAAACAGAATCAAAGTAATAGATTAATTGTTGCAGACCTACTCAACGCAGAGTAAAACAACCACAACGTTTAAGCACACATTTATATGATCGCTGACTCGGGTGAATAAGACATGTTTTCTGCTGGAAAAAACAGCCTATTTTTGGACGAGGAACAATCATTTGGAACTTTGCGCTGCATTCCTTTGCTGTACGTCTTGTAAAGTCATATGAGAGTTGAATGCTGATGGCACTTCTGTAACCGGGCTTACATAACAGAATTAATCCAAGAGGAAGTTCAGCCGCAGCAACAGAGCATTTCATAACTATGCTTTCTGCAGACAAGCCATTCTCGAAAATGAAGGATGAGGGGGGGAATGTTTACGCTTACCTTGAGGACTTCTCCACGTTTAAAGCTTAGTTCATCATCAGCAGTGGCTTTGAAATCGTATTTGGCAATGGCCTCCATGGTTTGCGTGCAAGTGGACTTTTTGGCTGGTGTTGTGATCGGGGGACTGAATAAAAAATAAAAACACAGCTTATCCCGGCTTCTGAGGCCAGATGCGTTTCTCCCGAGTCTCTCCTCCCGTCTGTGACCCGTTGCCGTAGGGCTTTGACCTTACATAAAGGCCGCAGCGAGGTTCCTGTCAGAAGGGGGAGAGAAAGAAGAAGCTGACTAAGATGTGCGGCACAGGTGTGTGAGAAATGTAGACACAGTCGCTGAGGTAGGGAATTCCTTTTAGCGACATGCCCACTTCCTTGAAATCAAAGTACCGTCAATTCCACTACTTTTTAATTACGCTTTGAACTGTGCGGCTTTAACGGTGCGGCTAAATTATGGATTTTCTTTTACTGACAGTCATAATGCAATAGCTTAAAAACAAACAATAACACACTCATAAAGTGTGTTATTGTTTGGGCTATGGCGCCATTTTTTTAGACAAGTTCGCTAACTGCAGGTGCTGCAGTGTCCTTCCATTTAGTCCTTTCAACCGGAAGTAGAAGTGTGTTCAGTCTACTAGCCGTCCATAGCGTTCCTTCTCATACGGATTCTCCATTCATCACTCCAGTTACACAAAACGGTACTATATTATGTTTGAAAAGCACAACTTCGACATGTTTTTTGTACATGCATGGCGGCACGTCTTCACATGGTGACATTGCTGGTTTTAGGAGCAGAGGAGCATGTTGGGCAGCGCACACACACAGAGTACTTACAAGCAGACACAGTGTGTAGACAAAAAAGGGAGAATGGATGCATTTTGGCGTAAAAAGTCAAGATAAAGGTGAAGTTATAACACTGAAACACCCTCAGGAAGAGCTGCTTTAAAGGGGAACATTAGTATGTAAGCGTCAATATATACCTTGATGGTGCAGAAAAAAGACCATCTATTTTTTTAACCGATTTCCGAACTCTAAATGGGTGAATTTTGGCGAATTAAACGCCTTTCTGTTTATCGCGCTGGAAGCGATGACATCAGAATGTGACGTCGCCGAGGTAACACAGCCGCCATTTTCATTTTCAACACGTTACAATCACCGGGTCTCAGCTCTGTTATTTTACGTTTTTTGACTATTTTTTGGAACCTTGGAGACATCATGCCTCGACGGTGTGTTGTCGGAGGGTGTAACAACACTAACAGGGAGGGATTCAAGTTGCACCACTGGCCCGAAGATGCCAAAGTGTCTGCCGCCAGACCCCCATTGAATGTGCCAGAGTGTTTCCACATTTTACCGGCGATGCTAAGACAGACATGGCACAGAGATGTATGGATAACCTGCAGATGCATTTGCAACGATAGTCAACGAAATCACAAAGGTGAGTTTTGTTGATGTTGACTGCCAGCTAATCGATGCTAACATGCTACGCTAATCGATGCTAACATGCTATTTACCGGCGGTGCTAAAGCAGACATGGCACAAAGATGTATGGATAACCTGTAGATGCATTTGCAACTATATTACGTTTCCTCCCACCCACATTTAATGCGAAAAAAACACTTACCGATCGACGGATTTAAGTTGCTCCAGTGTCAAAAGATGCGAAAGTCCTGATCGTTTGGTCCGCACATTTTACCGGCGATGCTAACGCAGCTATTCGGCCATGCTATGGCTATCAATAGCGTCAATAGCTATTCGCTCAATAGCTTCAGTTTCTTCTTCAATATTTTCATACTCCAACCATCTGTTTAAATACATGCGTAATCTCTTGAATCGCTTAAGTCGCTGAAATCCGAGTTTGAATCCGAGCTAAAGTCACCATATCTTGCTGTGGTATTCCCATTGTTTGTTTACATTGGCAGCACTGTATGACGTCACAGGGAAATGGCCAGTGTCTTTGCAGAGAGCGAAAATAAGGCACTTTAAAGCTTTATTTAGGGATATTCCGAGAACGGTAAAATTTTGAAAAAAAATTCAAAAAATACAACAAGCCACTGGGAACTGATTTTTATTGTTTTTAACCCTTTTGAAATTGTGATAATGTTCCCCTTTAAGACACTGCCAGCTAGTGGCTAACACCTGCAGTCTAAATTACGACAAATAAAGCATGTTTCTTACAAAAATCATTATCACTCCAGGATGAGGAATAGCTAAACATGCTTCACTACACACCATAGGAGGATACAATAGCTCACTGGCGTCACAATGTAAACAAATGCCATGGGTCGATCGACACCTGACATCCGCTGTAATGATACCAAGTACAGGCGGGTATCTAGTTGATACTACTATGATTACATCAATATTTTTTTTTACCATCACAAAACCTTTTTTCTAGAATTCATATTATGCTTATGAACTCAGTAAATGCATCCCTGGACACATGAGGACTTAAATTATGACCAATGTATGATCTTGTAACAACTTAGTATCAGATCGATACCTAAATTTGTGGTATCATTCATAACTAATGTAAAGTATCAAAGAAGCGAAGAATAAGTGATTATTACATTTTAACAGAAGTGTAAATAGAACATGTTATAACAGAAAATAAGCAGATATTAATAGTAAATGAAAAAGTACAATAATAAAGATTTTTTACAGTTTGTCCCTTATAATGTAGACAAGATAATAGGTGACACAAAATGTTACTGCATACGCCAGCAGACTAATTAGGAGTCCTTGTTTGTTTACTTATGACTAAAAGACAAGTTGTCTTGTATGTTGACTATTTTATTTAAGGACTAAATTACAATAATAAACATATTTTTCATGTACCCTAAGATTTTTAGTTCAAATAAAAACAATTACATATTTTTGTGGTCCCCTTTTTTATTGAAAAGTATTGAAATACATTTTCAAAATATTGGTATAGAGACAAACCTAGTCTGTATGTGTATAATGTCTTAGAAAAAATGACTCTCGTTATCAGGATATAAAATCAATGATATTGTGACATATTATGAATTTGAATTTCCTCCAGGGATCAATAAAGTACTTTCTATTTTATAAATTTGTGCAGATCACACAGCAGTAGATCCAACAATCACACACAAAAACACTCTGGAGGGACTGATAAGAAGTGTGTACTTTTGTGCTTCTGCAAAAATTGCTTTGTCATCACAGAAAAACAATGCGGTCCTGACATTGGTGGTCAAAAGCTAAACTCCTTTTGCAGTGAATGACTGAAAAAAAGTTAACTATTTCTGTCTTTATAGGGAATGTTTGCATGAACATTCCGAGTCCTGCCAATGGCCACAAGCAGTCTGCCTGCAAAACCACCTGTGCAGCATGGAGATGAAGTGATACATTAGCTTATCCTGCAGCTGCTGAAGGGATAAAACTGCATTATCTCCTTTAGTTGTCGTCAAATTAATCCAACACAACCCGATGTCGTCGTAAAAGAATAAAAAAATGGACTTTATTCTCATTATATCAGTATATAACGAGATTTAAGGCCTACTGAAACCCACTATTACCGACTACGCAGTCTGATAGTTTACATATCAATGATGAAATATTAACATTGCAACACATGCCAATACGGCCTTTTTAGTTTACTAAATTACAATTTTAAATTTCCCGCAAAGTGTCCTGTTCAAAACGTCGCCGTATGACGTCACTGGTTGTAGCGGACATTTTTTTCCAGCCTGATCCAAGCTACAAGTAGTCTGCTTTAAACGCATAATTACACAGTATTCTGGACATCTGTGTACCTGAATCTTTTGCAATTTGTTCAACTAATAATGGAGAAGTCAAAGTAGAAAGATGGAGGTGGGAAGCGGTGTATTGCGGCTGCCTTTAGCCACACAAACACAGCTGGTGTTTCCTTGTTTAAAATTCCCAAAGGTGAAGCTTTACTATGGAACAGAGTGGTCAAGCGAACATGGATCCCGACCACGTCAGCTGGCACGTTTCGGTGGTGAAAAAATTCTGCTAATAAGTCGGCTCTTACCGTAGACATGAACAGAGCTTGCGTCCTCCTGCAGCTGCGGACTATTACCTCCTCCCACCGGAGACACTGGCGGTCACCACACCCCTCCGACTTTCAGGTACCATATAATCTCACTAAAACACTCGTAACAAAATAAGCGGATAAGGGATTTTCCAGAATTATCCTAGTAAATATGTCTAATAACATCTGAATCGATCTCACTGCCCTTGCCTCTTCACTCTCCTCATCCACGAATATTTCATCCTCACTCAAATTAATGGGGAAATTGTCGCTTTCTCGGTCTGAATCGCTCTAGCTGCTGGTAGCTATGATTGTAAACAATGTGAGAATGTGAGGAGCTCTACAACCAGTGATGTCATGCGCACATTGTGTGCTACTTCCGGTACAGGCAAGGCTTTTTATTAGCGACCAAAAGTTGCGAACTTTATCGTTGATGTTCTCTACTAAATCCTTTCAGCAAAAATATGGCAATATCGCGAAATGATCAAATATGACACACAGAAAGGACCTGCTATCCCCGTTTGAATAAGAAAATCTCATTTCAGTAGGCCTTTCAAGACTCACACTTATGTAGCTTTTGATTGATTGATACTTTTATTAGTAGATTGCACAGTTCAGTACATATTCCGTACAATTGACCACTAAATGGTAACACCCCAATTAGTTTTTCAACTTGTTTAGGTCGTTATTCAATTCATGGTACAAATATATACTATCAGCATAATACAGTCATCACACAGGTTAATCATCATAGTATATACATTGAATTATTTACATTATTTACAATCCGGGGGGTGGGATGAGGAGCTTTGGTTGATATCAGTACTTCAGTCATCAACAATTGAATCATCAGAGAAATGGACATTGAAACAGTGTAGGTCTTAGTAGGATATGTACAGCCAGCAGAGAACATAGTGAGTTCAGATAGCATAAGAACAAGTATATACATTAGAAGTACATTTGATTATATACATTAGGTTATTTATAATCCGGGGACATGAGATGTGAATGGAGGAGGGTACTAGTAAAGGGTTAAAGTTGCCTGGAGGTGTTGTTTTAGAGCGCTTTTGAAGGAATATAAAGATGCACTTACTTTTATGCCTGTTGGGAGTGCATTCCACATTGACGTGGCATAGATAGAGTATGAGTTAAGACCTTTGTTAGATCGGAATCTGGGTTTAACGTGGTTTGTGGAGCTCCCCTGGTGTTGTGGTTATGGCGGTCATTTACGTTAAGGAAGTAGTTTGACATGTACTTCGGTATCAAGGAGGTGTAGCGGATTTTATAGACTAGGCTCAGTGCAAGTTGTTTGACTCTGTCCTCCACCCTGAGCCATTCCACTTTGGAGAAGTAGGTTGGAGTGAGGTGTGATCTGGGGTAGAGGTCTAAAAGTAACCGGACTAGCTTGTTCTGGGATGTTTGGAGTCTAGATTTGAGGGTTTTGGAGGTGCTGGTGTACCAGGAGGTGCAAGCGTAATGGAAAAAGGGTTGAATGAGAGTTCCCGCTAGAATCTTCAAGGAAAGATTAGCCTCTAGAATGGAACCTAGGTAGGTGATCTCATCTTTCCTGGTGATAACAATGTCCCCCACTTTTATAGAGAAGTCACTGACTTTCTTAAAGGCCTACTGAAATGAGATTTTCTAATTTAAACGGGGATAGCAGGTCCATTCTGTGTTGTACTTGATAATTTTGTGATATTGCCATATTTTTGCTGAAAGGATTTAGTAGAGAACATCGACGATAAAGTTCGCAACTGTCGGTGTTAAGAGAAAAGCTCTGCCTCTACCGGAAGTCGCAGACGATGACGTCACATGTTTGATGGCTCCTCACATATTCACATTGTTTTTAATGGGAGCCTCCAACAAAAAGTGCTATTTGGACCGAGAAAACGACAATTTCCCCATTAATTTGAGCGAGGATGAAAGATTTGTGTTTGAGGATATTGACAGCGACGGACAAAAAAAATAAAAGTAAAAAAATAAAAACACGATTGCATTGGGATGGATTTCGATGTTTTTAGACACATTTACTGGATAATTATGGGAAATCTCTTATCTTTCTGTTGTGTTGCTAGTGTTTTAGTGAGTTTAATATTACCTGATAGTTGGAAGGGTTTCTTGACGCGCAGTGTCTCAGGGGAGTCCACGGCCGCTATGGACGGCACAAGCTCAGCTTCTCTCTGGTAAGAACTGACTTTTTAACCACAATTTTCTCACCGAAAACTGCTGGTTGACATTTGGTCTGGATCCATGTTGGCTTGACCATGCTCTGATCCATAGTGAAGTTTCAGCTCCAGGAATTTTAAACAAGGAATCACTGTGTGTTTGTGTGGCTAAAGGCTAAATCTTCCCAACTCCATCTTTCTACTGTGACTTCTCCAATATTAATTGAACAAATTACAAAAGATTCAGCAACACAGATGTCCAAAATACTGTGTAATTATTCCGTTAAAGCAGACGACTTTTAGCTGTGTGTGTGTGTGTGTGCAGCGCTCATTTTCCTAACAGCCTGTGACGTCTTGCGTACACGTCATCATTACACGTTTTCAAGACGAAAATTTTAAGTTGTAATTTAGTAAAGTAAAAAGCCGTATTGGCACGTGTTGCAATGTTAATATTTCATCATTAATATATAAACTATCAGACTGTGTGGTGGGTAGTAGTGGCTTTCAGTAGGCCTTTAAGGTTGATATGGGACACAAATAGGATGGATTCCGTTTTACCTAAGAGTATGGTAGTGGAAACAAAATATGTGATAAAAATAAATTACGCAAGAAGTAATAAAGATGAAAAGAAATAGGAACTGAAATAAACAGACTACTATCCAATAAAAATAATAAGCAATCCTTCACATGCAATCTTGTAGGGTAGGGGCAAAGAAAAAGAAGTGTATCCTGTTGCTTTTTTTTTTTTTTTTACAGAGAACGTCAGGCTGCAACAGAGGATGGAGCAAGAAAACAATTCGATCCGCAACTGTTTTGGAATGAAACTATCGTCGGACAGGCGATCGATTAAATCGCTGTTATCGCTGTCAAACAATGTAACACAATGCAATAACAAGGCAGGCACAAACAGATGCAATCCACGGGAAATTCTAATTTTCTTCAGTTTTCACTCATAGATAACATAAATAGTATATTTATTGTCACAAAATCGAGCTTTTTAAAAAAAATGTTTTAACATATTTGCTCCAGTGGGAGCTGCGCCCTGTCTCCAGCCAGGCTAGGGCTAGCACGCTGGCTAACGGTCGCTAACAATAACTGCGATGGAAAGTGCTTATCAAACTCACTTATAGGAATATGGCACGAAAGGCTAGCGAGGCGTCAACAACACACAAAAATGACAAAAGCGGGGGGTTTTAAACGGATAAAAGACGTCCATTATTGAACGGAGCTTCGCCGTTGGCAAACATGACAAGGAGGAGAAAACACCTTTTTTTTTTTTCATAGCGCAAGATGTTGTTGCTAAGCTAAGCTAGTCCGGGCTGAAGTTGGCTAGCCTGCGTCGTGAGAAGCTAAAGTAGGCTAAGCTAGGCTAAGCTAGGCTAGTCCGGGCGGAACTTGGCTAGCCTGCGTCGTGAGAAGCTAGGCTAGGCTAGGCTAGCCCGGGCTGAAGTGGACTAGCCTGCGTCGTGAGAAGCTAGGCTAGGCTAGGCTAGGCTAGGCTAGCCCGGGATGAAGTGGACTAGCCTGCGTCGTGAGAGGAAACAGCGGGGCGAACTTTCAGCTTCCTCCCACCCCACTAAACAACAACAAAAAAAAAACGTAACGCTGAAGTTCAAACTCACCACTCGATGTTATCCGCGCCGACGTTACCACCGTAACAAATAAATCAATCCGCGGGGAGTTAGTTCTCCGCTTTGGGGCGGCAGAAGAGACAAGAAGCCGATGTAGTCCGCTGTCTTCCAGCCCGTCCTCGGAGCCCGACTGCGGCCGTTAGCATCAGTGTTAGCATTAGCTTAGCGACACTTTATTTCCGCTTCCTTTCACGAGCTGGGATTGGTCAAATCTGAACTGAAGCTCCGCCCACTCCGGCTGTTTTGCCTAACAGCCTCACCCCCCCCCCTACACCCCTTCCGTAACTGTCAACACCCGATGGCTCCCTTATCGCCTTCCTATTTCTTATTTCTATTTGAATTTATTAAACATACGGGTACTCCGGCTTCCTCCCACCTCCAAAGACATGCACCTGGGGATAGGTTGATTGGCAACACTAAATTGGCCCTAGTGTGTGAATGTGAGTGTGAATGTTGTCTGTCTATCTGTGTTGGCCCTGCGATGAGGTGGCGACTTGTCCAGGGTGTACCCTGCCTTCCGCCCGATTGTAGCTGAGATAGGCGCCAGCGCCCCCCGCGACCCCTAAAGGGAATAAGCGGTAGAAAATGGATGGATGGATGGATAAACATACGTCAACTATTTTACTTTATTCAGTCACACTTCATATGTGAAGTGTTTTTTTGTCTCTTTTTAAAGGCCCACTGAAATGAGATTTTCTTATTTAAACAGGGATAGCAAGTCCGTTCTATGTGTCATACTTCAGTGGTCCCCAACCACCGGGCCGTGGCCCGATTGGTACCGGGCCGCAGAATAATTTTTAATAAATTTGTATTAAAAAAAATAAATAAATAAAAAAAATATTATCCATCCATCCATTTTCTACCGCTTATTCCCTTTTGGGGTCGCGGGGGGCGCTGGCGCCTATCTCAGCTACAATCGGGCGGAAGGCGGGGTACACCCTGGACAAGTCGCCACCTCATCGCAGGGCCAACACAGATAGACAGACAACATTCACACTCACATTCACACACTAGGGCCAATTTAGTGTTGCCAATCAACCTATCCCCAGGTGCATGTCTTTGGAGGTGGGAGGAAGCCGGAGCACCCGGAGGGAACCCACGCATTCACGGGGAGAACATGCAAACTCCACACAGAAAGATCCCGAGCCTGGATTTGAACCCAGGACTGCAGGACCTTCGTATTGTGAGGCAGACGCACTAACCCCTCTGCCACCGTGAAGCCCAAAAACTATATTTTTTAATTAAATCAACATAAAAAAACACAATATACACTTACAATTAGTGCACCAACCACAAAAACCTCCCCTTTTCATGACAAAAACGTCCCTTTTTCATGACAAAGAAAAAAAAAAAAAAAAGGACACCCCCCCTCCCCCACCCGGGCCGCGGGACAAATTATTAAGCGTTGACCGGTCCGCGAATACAAAAAGGTTGGGGACCACTGTCCTACTTGATCATTTCGTGATATTGCCATATTTTTGGGCTGAAAGAATTTAGTAGAGAACATCCACGATAAAGTTCGCAACTTTCGCTGCTAAGAGAAAAGCTCTGCCTCTACCGGAAGTCACAGACGATGACGTCACATGTTTGATGGCTCCTCACATATTCCCATTGTTTTTAATGGGAGCCTCCAACAAAAAGTGCTATTTGGACCTGAGAAAACAACAATTTCCCCATTAATTTGAGCGAGGATGAAAGATCCGTGTTTAAAGATATTGATCGCGACAGACTAGAAAAAAAAGAAAAGAAAAAAAAAGTTAAATAAAAAAAAAACGCGATTGCATTGGGACGGATTCCGATGTTTTTAGACACATTTACTGGGATAATTCTGGGAAATCCCTTATCTTTCTATTGTGTTGCTAGTGTTTTAGTGAGTTAAATAGTACCTGATAGTCGGAGGTGTGTCTCCACAGGTGTCTTGATGCCAGTGTCTCAGGGGAGTCGACGGCACAAGCTCAGCTTTTCTCCGGTAAGAAGCGACTTTTTAACCACAATTTTCTCACCGAAAACTGCTGGTTGACATTCCCGTAGGATCCATGTTCTGTTAACCGCGCTCTGATCCATAGGAAAGTTTCACCTCCAGGAATTTTAAACAAGGAATCACCTGCTATCCCCGTTTAAATAAGAACATCTCATTTCAGTAGGCCTTTAATGAAAGTATGTCTGATTCTGATATCCTTAATTCCGAGGTCTCAATGTTGACAAGGTGGATCGTAAACCTCTTGTTAAGATGTTTAAAGGCCTAGTGAAATGAGATTTTCTTATTTAAACGGGGATAGCAGGTCCATTCTATGTGTCATACTTGATCATTTCGCTATATTGCCATATTTTTGCTGAAAGGATTTAGTAGAGAACATTAACGATAAAGTTTGCAACTTTTGGTCGCTAATAAATAAAAAAGCCTTGCCTTTACTGGAAGTAGCAGACGATGTGCACATGACGTCACTGGTTGTAGAGCTCCTCACATTGTTTATAATATGAGCCTCCAGCAGCAAGAGCTATTCAGACCCATTAATTTGAGCGAGGAGGAAATATTCGTGGATGAGGAAATTTAGAGTGAAGGACCAGAAAAAAAAAGAATAAAAAAAAAGGCGATTGCATTGGGAGAGATTCAGATGTTTTTAGACACATTTACTAGGATATTTCTGGGAAATCCCTTATCTTTCTATTGTGTTTCTAGTTTTTTAGTGAGTTAAATAGTACCTGATAGTCAGAGGGGTGGTTTCACGGGTGTGTTGACGCCATTCTCTAAAGGGAAGTCATGAAACTGCAGCAGGACAGAAGCTCCGCTGATCTCCGATAAGAGGCGACTTATTTCCACAATTTTCTCACAGAAAACTGCCGGTCGACATGTAGTCGGGATCCATGTTCGCTTGATCACTCTGATCCAGAGTAAAGCTTCATCTTTGGGAATTTTAAACAAGGAATCACTGTGTGTTTGTGTGGCTAAAGGCTAAAGCTTCCCAACTCCATCTTTCTACTGCGACTTCTCCAATATTAATTGAACAAATTGCAAAAGATTCAGCAACACAGATGTCCAAAATACTGTGTAATTATGTCGTTAAAGCAGACGACTTTTAGCTGTGTGTGTGTGCAGCGCTCATACTTCCTAAAAACCCGTGACGTCTTGCGTACACGTCATCATTACACGACGTTTTCAACAAGAAACTCCCGGGAAATTTAAAATTGCAATTTAGAAAACTAAAAAGGGCGTATTGGCATGTGTTGCAATGTTAATATTTCAAAGTCCTACTGAAAGCCACTACTACCCACCACACAGTCTGATCATTTATATATCAATGATGAAATATTAATGTTGTAAGCATTTCACCAATCTCGCGCACTTTGCAAATTATACGTCATTTCCATTGTGCGCAAGCAATTTGCATATCGCAAGATGAGATTTAAGACGAGATTTTGTGGATGGTTTAGTCAGTAACCTTACACCAGGGGTCACCAACGCGGGCACCAGGTCGCCCGTAAGGACCAGATGAGTCGCCCGCTGGCCTGTTCTAAAAATAGCTCAAATAGCAGCACTTACCAGTGAGCTGCCTCTATTTTTTAAATTTTATTTATTTACTAGCAAGCTGGTCTCGCTTTGCTTGACATTTTTAATTCTAAGACAGACAAAACTCATATAAATTTGGAAAATCCCAGAAAATTATTTTCAAGACTTGGTCTTCACTTGTTTAAATAAATTCATTTATTGTTTTACTTAGCTTCTTATAACTTTCAGAAAGACAATTTTAGAGAAAAAAATACAACCTTTTTAAACACATATACCTTTTCATTTTTTAATTTCCCTCTTCTTTCCTGACAATTTAAATCAATGTTCAAGTATTTTTTTTTTTTTTTTTAATGGTAAAGGATAATGAATACGTTTAATTGAATTCTTAATTTTAGCTTCTGTTTTTTCGACGAATAATATTTGTGAAATATTTCTTCAAACTTGTTATGATTAAAATTCAAAAATATTATTCTGGCAAATCTACAAAATCTGTAGAATCACATTTTTTTTTTTTAATTGAATTATATTTATATAGCGCTTTTCTCAAGTGACTCAAAGCGCTTTACATAGTGACACCCAATATCTAAGTTACATTTAAAACAGTGTGGGTGGCACTGGGAGCAGGTGGTTAAAGTGTCTTGCCCAAGGACACACCGGCAGTGACTAGGATGGCACAAGCGGGAATCGAACCTGCAACCCTCAAGTTGCTGGCACAGCCACTCAACCAACCGAGCTAATTTAAATCTTTTTTCAAAGTCTTTTGAATTTTTTAATCTAAAAGAAATAATGATTCATCTTTGTTAGAAATATAGCTTGGTCCAATTTGTTATATATTCTAACAAAGTGCAGATTGGATTTTAACCTATTTAAAACATGTCATCAAAATTAATCTTAATCAGGAAAAATTACTAATGATGTTCCATAAATTATTTTTATTTTTTCATACTGATTCGAATTAGCTAGTTTTTCTCTTCATATTTTATTATATTTGAATTTTAAAGAGTCGAAATTGAAGATAAACTATGTTTCAAAATTTAATTTTAATTTTTTTAGTGTTTTCTCCTCTTTTAAACCGGCCAATTAAGTTTTTTTTTTCATCATTTGGGCGGTATAGCTCGGTTAGTAGAGTGGTCGTGCCAGCAACTTGAGGGTTCCAGGTTCGATTCCCGCTTCTGCCATCCTAGTCACTGCCGTTGTGTCCTTGAGCAAGACACTTTACCCACCTGCTCCCAGTGCCACCCACACTGCTTTAAATGTAACTTAGATATTGGGTTTCACTATGCAAAGCGCTTTGAGTCACTGAAGAAAAGCGCTATATAAATATAATTCACTTCACTTCACATTTATTCTCTACAAAGAACCTTCCGTAAAAGGAAAAAAAATGTACAACAGAATGACAGACAGAAATACTCATTTTTTATGTATATAGATTTATTTATTAAAGGTAAATTGAGCAAATCGGCTATTTCTGGCAATTTATTTAAGTGTGTATCAAACTGGTAGCCCTTGGCATTAATCAGTACCCAAAAAGTAGCTCCTGGTTTCAAAAAGGTTGGTGACCCCTGCCTTCCATTATTATATTTTATAAATAGTAAACCAAGTTGTGGTAGTACTTTAGTCAGTAGTTTAGTCGTGGATGTATACTGTATAGTGGTTGGACTGATTTGAGGGCAATACTCAGTTATATTGTCCCGACTACAAATGAATAGATTTACATAAGTATTTAATAAATTACATGTCGACCGGCAGTTTTCTGTGAGAAAATTGTGGAAATAAGTCGCCTCTTACCGGATATCAGCAGAGCTTCTGTCCTGCTGCAGCTTCGTGACTTCCCTCAGGGACTGGCGTCAACACACCCGTGGACACACCCCTCCGACTATCAGGTACTATTTAACTCACTAAAAAACTAGCAACACAATAGAAAGATAAGGGATTTCCCAGAAATATCCTAGTAGATGTGTCTAAAAACATCTGAATCGCTCCCAATGCAATCGCCTTTTTTTCCCCCTAGTCCTTCACTCTAAATTTCCTCATCCACAAATCTTTCATCCGCGCTCAAATTAATGGGGACATTGTCGCTTTCTCGGTTTGAATAGCTATTATAAACAATGTGAGGATGTGAGGAGCCCTACAACCAGTGACGTCACACGCACATCGTCTGCTACTTCCGGTACAGACAAGGCTTTTTTATTAGCGACCAAAAGTTGCGAACTTTGTCGATGTTCTCTTGTTCTCTACTTAATCCTTTCAGCAAAAATATGGCAATATAGCGAAATGATCAAGTATGACACATAGAATGGACCTGTTATCCCCGTTTAAATAAGAACATCTAATTTCAGTAGGCCTTTAAACATCTTAACAAGAGGTTTACGATCCACCTTGCCAACATTGAGACCTCAGAATTAGGGATATCAGAATCAGACATACTTTATTAAAGGCCTACTGAAATGAGATGTTCTTATTTAAACGGGGATAGCAGGTCCATTCTATGTGTCATACTTGATCATTTCGCCATATTGCCATATTTTTGCTGAAAGGATTAAGTAGAGAACATCCACGATAAAGTTCGCAACTTTTGGTCGCCAATAAAAAGGCCTTGGCTGTGCCGGAAGTAGCAGACGATGTGCGCGTGACGTCACGGGTTGTCGGGCTCCTAACATTGTTTATAATCATAGCCACCAGCAGCAAGAGCGATTCGGACCGAGAAAGTGACGATTCCCCCATTAATTTGAGCGAGGATGAAAGATTTGTGGATGAGGAAAGTTCGAGTGAAACACTAGGGAAAAAAAAGGGAAAAAAAGGCGACGGCAGTGGGAGCGATTCAGATGTAATTAGACACATTTACTAGGATAATTCTGGAAAATCCCTTATCTGGTTATTGTTTTACTAGTGTTTTAGTGAGATTATAAAGTCATACCTGAAAGTCAAAAGGCTGCGGTGACCACCAGTGAATCTGAGGGAAGCCATATGGAGGAGACAAGCAAGTTACAGCTGCCTTTTTGACAGCTGCTGCAGGATGATTGATTGATTAATTGATTGATTGATACTTTTATTAGTAGATTGTACCGTTCAGTACATATTCCGTACAAATGACCACTAAATGGTAACACCCCAATACGTTTTTCAACTTGTCGTGGATGTATACTGTATAGTCGGGGTTCACGTTAATCAATTCAAGGACGCAAACTCTGCTCAAGTCTCCGGTAAGAGCCGACTTAATATCACCATTTTCTCATCCAAAAACTTGCTGGTTGAGATGTGGTAGCGAAACATGTTCGCTTGACCGCTCTGTTCCATAGTAAAGCTTCACAACAAACAAAGAAACACCGGCTGTGTTTTGGTTGCTAAAGGCAGCTGCAATCCACCGCTTTCCACCAACAGCATTCTTCTTTGACGTCTCCATTATTGATTGAACAAATTGCAAAAGATTCAGCAACACAGATCTCAAAAATACTGTGTAATTATGCGATTAAAGCAGACGACTTTTAGCCATGAGTGGTGCTGGGATAAAATGTCTGCTCCAACCAATAACCTTACAACCACACATACATACATATATGCAAACCTACATACACAAAGGTAGGAATAAGAATTTATTTATATAATAAAACCAACTAAGAACAAAAAACATTTGCACAAAGGCAGTAACCAAAAACCAACCGAACTAGCTTGGGAGCTAGAAAGAACAAAGGATGCTAGCTTGGAAGCAAGGGACGTAAACAAACAAAATAGCATAGAAGCTAACAAGTATACAAAAATAGATTTACCACAATGTTGGAGGAGCGGCGTCAGCTGTTGCGTGCAGCAAGCAAGAGTCCAAGAACGTAAAACAAAGGCGGTCTTAAATAAGGACACAAATCAGGAGGCAGGTGTGCGTGATTAAACGGAAGGCAGGTGACACAAGTGCGTTGCTAGGACAACAGACACAACCAGGAAGTGCCACAAAGAACTGAGGAAGACAAATACAAGACAGACTGGGATAAACAGAACCAAAACCAGAATATCCATGATCCAAGACGTGGATCGTGACAAGAGGTCTGTAATTTTCAACTGTGAGGGACAGAATGTGAAAAAAAAATCCAGAAATTTTAAATAATTTATTCGTAAATTATGGTGGAAAATAAGTATTTGGTCAACCATTCAAAGCTCTCACTGATGGAAGGAGGTTTTGGCTTAAAATCTCAGGATACATGGCCCCATTCATTATTTCCTTAACACAGATCTATCGTCCTGTCCCCTTAGCAGAAAAACAGCCCCAAAGCATGATGTTTCCACCCCCATGCTTCACAGTAGGTATGGTGTTCCTGGGATGCAACTCAGTATTCTTCTTCCTCCAAACACCACCAGTTGAGTTTATACCAAAATGGATACATGGATGATACAGCAGAGGATTGGGAGAATGTCATGTGTGTCAGATGAAGCCAAAATATTGGTGGTTGACTAAATACTTTTTTGCCCCACTGTTTATATATATATATATATATATATATATATATATACATAGGGCGAACTGTATGAGTTGGCAGGGTCCAGCCACACGACATGCAGGTCAACTCTCTCTCTCTTCGCCCTTTGGATCTACTCCCATATTACTGCAGAGTTTTTCCACACAGCCCGGGAAGCCTGGCACGCCTGCCTTCTGGCAGCTGGTGTCCATGTACCCGTTGCTTGTGAGGTAGGTGGTCAACCTTTTGGCCAGGATGGAGAAGAAAATCTTTCCTTCGACATTTAGGAAAGAGAAGCTCCTGATCTGGCATAAACTATATATATATATATATATATATATATATATATATATATATATATATATATATATATATATATATATATATATATATATAATTCATATATATATACACATACATATGTAAACATATATATATATATATATATACATATGCATATATATCAGTATATGTATGGATATATATATATATAAATAAATATATACATATATATATATACAGATATACACACATATATATACATATATATATAAACACACACACACACACACACACATATATATATATATATATATATATATATATATATATATATATATATATATATATATATATATATATATATATATACAAACCCCGTTTCCATATGAGTTGGGAAATTGTGTTAGATGTAAATATAAACAGAATACAATGATTTGCAAATCCTTTTCAACCCATATTCAGTTGAATGCACTACAAAGACAACATATTTGATGTTCAAACTCATAATTTTTTTTTTTTTTTTGCAAATAATAATTAACTTAGAATAACATGGCTGCAACACGTGCCCAAGTAGTTGGGAAAGGGCATGTTCACCACTGTGTTACATCACATTTTCTTTTAACAACACTCAATAAACGGTTGGGAACTGAGGACACTAATTGTTAAAGCTTTGAAAGTGGAATTTTCCCATTCTTGCTTGATGTAGAGCTTAAGTTGTTCAACAGTCCGGGGTCTCCGCTGTCGTATTTTACGCTTCATTATGCGCCACACATTTTCCATAGGAAACATGTCTGGACTGCAGGCGGGCCAGGAAAGTACCCGCACTCTTTTACTACAAAGCCACACTTGGCATTGTTTTGCTGAAATAAGCAGGGGCGTCCATGATACCGTTGCTTGGATGACAACATATGTTGTTCCAAAACCTGTATGGACCTTTCAGCATTAATGATGACTTCACAGATGTGTAAGTTACCCATGCCTTGGGCACTAATACACCCCCATACCATCACAGATGCTGGCTTTTGAACTTTGCGCCTATAACAATCCGGATGGTTATTTTCCTCTTTGTTCCGGAGGACACCACGTCCACCGTTTCCAAATATAATTTGAAATGTGGACTCGTCAGACCACAGAACACTTTTCCACTTTGCATCAGTCCATCTTAGATGAGCTCGGGCCCAGCGAAGCCGGCATCATTCCTGGGTGTTGTTGATAAATGGCTTTCACTTTGCATAGTCGAGTTTTAACTTGCACTTACAGATGTAGCGATCAACTTTAGTGACTGACAGTGGTTTTATGAAGTGTTCCTGAGCCCATGTGGTGATATCCTTTGCACACTGATGTCGGTTTTTGATGCAGCACCGCCTGAGGGGTCAAATGTCCGTAATATCATCGCTTACTTGCAGTGATTTCTCCAGATTGTCTGAACCTTTTGATGACTTTACGGACCGTAGATGGTAAAATCCTTAAGTTCCTTGCAATAGCTTGTTGAGAAATGTTAATATAAAACTGTTCGACAATTTGCTTACAAATTGGTGACCCTCGCCCCATCCTTGTTTGTGAATTACTTAGCATTTCATGGAAGCTGCTTTTGTATCCAATCATGGCACCCACCTGTTCCCAATTAGCCTGCACACCTGTGGGATGTTCCAAATAAGTGTTTGATGAGCTTCCTCAACTTTATCAGTATTTATTGCCACCTTTCCCAACTTCTTTGTCACGTGTGGCTGGCATCAAATTCTAAAGTTAATGATTATTTGCAAAAAAAAAAATGTTTATCAGTTCAAACATCAAATATGTTGTCTTTGTAGCATATTCAACTGAATATGGGTTGAAAAGGATTTGCAAATCATTGTATTCCGTTTATATTTACATCTAACACAATTTTCCAACTTATATGGAAACGGGGTTTGTATATACACACACACACACACACACCTATATATTTATATATTAGGGGTGTGGGAAAAAAATCGATTCGAATACGAATCACGATTCTCAGGTTGTGCGATTCAGAATTGATTTGTCACGCGTACGCGGCGTACTTGCTGTTGCCACTTTGTGGATGCACACGACCAGTCAGGCAGGATTGCAGGTAAGAAACAGATTTTTAATATGATAAAACAAAAGAACACTGATACAAACAGAAAAAATAAAGCGCGTGCCTGCGGACGGAAGCTAACGCTAAACTTAGCAGGAGACGAAAGTACAAAAATGCGACGTGCCGACCGCACGCGAAGCTAAGGCGGAACTTAGCACATGGAAAACATAAGACCGAATACATACATGACTTTGTTACAAAAGCAAACAATGAACCGAGGACGAACTAAGGAATCAGGTGGGCTTAAATACACAAATAATAATCAGAAACAGGTGCGTGACAGGAGCCCGTGAGGAGGAGCACAATATGTTGCCATGGTGACTGAAACAAACGAGGAAGTGTTCAAACACAAGGATCGGCAGAGTCCAGAAACAAACATGATGAAAAACATATCAAAAAGGCAAAACCATAAACAATCCGGGTCACGGATCGTGACATGATTCTTATTAAAAAAAAAAAGATTAAAAAAAAAAAAAAATAAAATAAAATATATATATAAATATATATATATATTTTATTATTTTTTTTAATCAATCCAACAAAGCGCTACACAGCAATACCATAACAATGCAATCCAATTCCAAAACCGAACCTGAGCCAGCAACACTCAGAACTGCAATAAACAGAGCAATTGAGAGGAGACACAAACACCACACAGAACAAACCAAAAGTAGTGAAACATCCATCCATCCATCCATTTTCTACCGCTTATTCCCTTTCGGGGTCGCAGGGGGCGCTGGCGCCTATCTCAGCTACAATCGGGCGGAAGGCAGGGTACACCCTGGACAAGTCGCCACCTCATCGCAGGGCCAACACAGATAGACAGACAACATTCACACTCACATCCACACACTAGTGAAACAAAAAAGAATATTATCAACAAAAGTATCAATATTAGTTATAATTTCAGCATAGCAGTGATTAAAAATCCCTCATTGACATTATCATTGGACATTTATAAAAATAATAAAAAAGAACAAAAGTGTCACAGTGGCTTACACTTGCATGGCATCTCATAAGCTTGACAACACACTGTGTCCAATGTTTTCACAAAGATAAAATAAGTCATATTTTTGATTCTTTTAATAGTTAAAACAAATTTACATTATTGCAATCAGTTGATAAAACATTGTCCTTTACAATTATAAAAGCTTTTTTTTATTTTTTCAATCTACTACTCTGTTTGTCAGCAGACTGGGGTCGATCCTGCTGAAATCCTATGTATTGAATGAATACAGAATCCTTTTGAATTGGAAAAATATCGTTTTTGAATCGAGAATCGCGTTGAATGGAAAAAAATCGATATACGATCGAATCGCGACCCCAAGAATCGATCTGATGCGGCTCAGCTGCACAATCGCCGACCCCCCAGATTGTTGCGGGGAGATTCCGGAATTCAATGCCTCTCCCGGACATCACCCGGAGTCAACGTTCTCCAAATTTCACTCGGGCGTGCCGTGATGATATTACTTTTAACGTCCTCTTGAACGTCATCGCGCCCGCCATTCACAGAATGCTGTTTCATTCGTGCCATTCGTGCCGGCCGGACACATGCACTTCGCTGCTTCTATCGGCACACGTATGAGATTGCAAGGCGTACTTGGTGACACAGAGTACACTGACGGTTGTGATATAAACAACTTTAACACTCCTACTAATATGCGCCACATTGTGAACCCACACAAAAGAAGAATGACAAAGACATTTCGGGAGAAAATCCTCACAGTAACACAACATAAACACAACACAACAAATACCCAGAATCCTTTGTATCCATGACCCTTCCTGACTATGTTATACACCCCGCGAGCACCAACCCCCCCCCCCCCTGCGTGGTTGAGGTGGGCGTACATCCGCGGAAGCCTCTCACAACATGTTACTGGACTGGCAAGCAGTTTGCACGTGTTGTAAAAGGTGTTTAAGGCAATGGCGTCATAGCATGCACTTATTTTTGTCATCTGGGTAACCATCAGCAGTTATTGGCGAGAATAGTTGCGGCTCCCATTGTCTTCCTCATTTTGTGAAACGGGTCGAAATGGCTCTTTGAGTGGTAAAGGTTGCCACTGTCAAATATGGGTGAGAGCGGACTCTGAAGGCAGGCACACCCCCAATATTGTCGTCCGGGTGGAAATGGGGAGAAATTTGGGGGTATGGTTGCCCCGGGAGATTTTCGGGGGGGAGCACTGAAATTGGGGAGTCTCCCGGGAAAATCGGGAGGGTTGGCAAGTATATTCTCACCTGAAAACTTCACCCTTTAACGGCCGCAGGCTGTCTTCATGGTTTATTTTCATACAGTGCTCAATGCTAAGTAAGTATGGAAGGTCAAAAGGGACAAAATTTGAAAAATAATTAGATTTTGGAATATTTGTGTAAATGAGTCATCATTTAAGGGAAATTTAAATTAAACACATGTAAGAGGACATCATTAAAGCCTGATAAATCAATTAAATAATGAAATGATTAAATAATTATTCCAATATTTTACGAAATTATGGAATGAATATTTAAATGTCATTTTTGAAAATAATTACTCGGATGTGTCATTGTTTAATTATTAAATGTGCCATTACTGTACTTAACGTAAAAGTACATTTGATTAAAAAAGTAACTAAGTCTCATCTTAAAACTCATCTGTATACTCTAGCCTTTAAATAGACCTCCTTTTTAGACCAGTTGATCTGCCGCTTCTTTTCTTTCTCCTATGTCCCCCCCTCCCTTGTGGAGGGGGTCCGGTCCGATGACCATGGATGAAGTACTGACTGTCCAGAGTCGAGACCCAGGATGGACCGCTCGTCGGGACCCAGGATGGACCGCTCGCCTGTATCGGTTGGGGACATCTCTACGCTGCTGATCCGCTTGAGATGGTTTCCTGTGGACGGGACTCTCACTGCTGTCTTGGAGCCACTATGGATTGAACTTTCACAGTATCATGTTAGACCCGCTCGACATCCATTGCTTTCGGTCCCCTAGAGGGGGGGGGGTTGCCCACATCTGAGGTCCTCTCCAAGGTTTCTCATAGTCAGCATTGTCACTGGCGTCCCACTGAATGTGAATTCTCCCTGCCCACTGGGTGTGAGTTTTCCTTGCCCTTTTGTGGGTTCTTCCGAGGATGTTGTAGTCGTAATGATTTGTGCAGTCCTTTGAGACATTTGTGATTTGGGGCTATATAAATAAACATTGATTGATTGAAATCTTTAAATAAATAATTTAATCAAAGATGAGTTATTTAGATCAGTGGTCCCCAACCACCGGGCCGTGGCCCGATTGGTACCTGGCCGCAGAATAATTTTTTGTTAATTTTTATTTAAAAAAAAAAAAAAAATATATATATATATATATTTTTTTTTTTTTTAATTAAATCAACATAAAAAACACAATATACACTTACAATTAGTGCACCAACCACAAAAACCTCCCTTTTTCATGACAAAAAAATTCCCTTTTTCATGACAAAGGAAAAAAAAAAAAAGGGATCCCCCCCACACACCCCCGGGCCGCGGGACAAATTATTAAGCGTTGACCGGTCCGCGGATACAATAAGGTTGGGGACAACTGATTTAGATGGTTAAATAATAAATGGAATGAGTAAATAATTAATGTGATTAATTATTACATGTAAATTAACATTACATAAATAAATGCATTTTAAATAATTACTCAAATGTGTCATTTAGTTATAATAGGATTTAATTATGTGTGCGTGTTTTTAAATGTGGCATTACTGTACTTAACGTAAAAGTACATTTCATTTAAAAGGAACTAAATCCTAAAATAATTAATTTAGTCAAAGATGAGTTAATTAGATACTGTATGTATATATATATATATATATATATATATATATATATATATATATGTGCCCCATGAAGTTATTATTAAACAATTTATTTATTTTGTCCCATTTGACACCCCGTAGTGTGAACAGTCATTCTCATTTTTTATTATCATCAGCCAATATAAAAAAAAGTCTGTAGAATTGTTGCCCAAACGATTTATTGTTAATATTTTTTCACCTAACTTAATTATATGTCTATATTATTTTAATAGTGTATATAATATTTTGCATTTCTTTCTTGTTTTCATTGAAAAAAAGGTCGTTTGCAAGGTTGTGCCAAACTGCAAGACTTTGACAATGCTGCCCCCTGCTGGACATTTATTGTACTGTCACGTCCTCCAGGCCAGAGAACAGAGTTGTCAAATTTTTTTTATGCATTTTATTAGTAGATTTTTAAAACAATGAAAATGTAAAAAAAATATGGTAAGTTGCAATAATTTTACCACAAAATAGTGTATATCACTGTAAATAAAAAAAAACAGTACTGCTGTTTTTATGGTAAAAAAAAAAAAAAAGGCAGAATTTTACTGTAAAATTGACATTAGGTTTTTTTTGACTGTAAATGAAAAAAAAAGGAATTTTACCATAACATTTTTGCCACCTGAGCTGCCATATTTTTTAAACTGTCAATCAACAAGTGTAATCTTTTCAGTGTATTACTGAAAAAGCCATAACGGCACCACAGTTTATTACAGTTAAAAAAATCATAGTTTTTTTCATTTAGAAAAAAATGCTGTAAAAAGCAGAGTAAATTTCACAATTTGATTGGCGACACTAAAATTGGTTGAATGTGAGTGTGAATGTTGTCTGTCTATCTGTGTTGGCCCTGCGATGAGGTGGCGACTTGTCCAGGGTGTACCCTGCCTTCCGCCCGATTGTAGCTGAGATAGGCGCCAGCGGCCCCCGCTACCCCGAAAGGGAATAAGCGGTAGAAAATGGATGGATGGATGGACCATGAAATTTTTTGCTACTTTTACATTTCAACATTTGATAGATAACTTCCTTTGAAATCATTATTATTACTATTTATCTATATTTAAAAAATGTTTTGAATGTTTGATATTATATTTTTGCACCATTAGGCAATATTTAAACTAACATAATTTGCGATTACATAGATTTTTTTCCTCCCTAAATAGATAAAAAATAATACATTTAGTAAGAAAAGTTACAGTATTTTATTGATACATATTATTTCCAGAGGGCCAAATAAAACAAGGTGTTGAGTTTGACATCTGTGCCATAAAATGTGCCGACTGACTGTCCTTTTTGGTTAAATCAGAAAGATTTTAACTAAATATTAATATGAAGAAACGAAATGTGTTCCAATAAAAAAAAAAATCTGACTTTGTAATATATGAGGACTCTTTTTTTTTTTTTTTTGAGTGACACTTTTAGAGAAATTTATTTAACCATTTTTTTTTTTGCCGTATCGTTCCTGGCCAATGCCATTATTATTATTATTATTATTATTATTACTATTAATATTACAACTTATAAACATGCTCTCGCAAGTGAGAATTCAAGTCCTACTGAAAGCCACTACTAGCCACCACGCAGTCTGATAGTTTATAAATCAATGATGAAATATTAACATTGCAACACATGCCAATACGGCCGCTTTAGTTTACTAAATTACGATTTTAAATTCCCCGCGAGTTTCTTGTTGAAAACGTCGTGGAATGACGTCACGGACTGTTAGGAAATATTAGCAGCTGCACCACTCACGTCTAAAAGTTGTCTGCTTTAATCGCATAATTACACAGTATTTTGGACATCTGTGTTGCTGAATCTTTTGCAATTTGTTCAATTAATAATGGAGACGTCAAAGAAGAATGCTGTTGGTGGAAAGCGGTGAATTGCAGCTGTCTTTAACACCGAGACACAGCCGGTGTTTCTTTGTTTGTTGTAAAGCCGAGCAGTCGAGCGAACATGTTTTCTCTACGTCAACCAGCGTATTTTTGGATGGGGAAATTGTGATATGTATCTTACCGGAGACATCAGTGGATTATTCGTCGTCCTGCAGCAGCTGTCATGTGAGAAAAAAGGCAGCTGTGAGCTTGGCTCCTCGGCTTCTCTCTGAGACACTGGCGTGTTCACCGCAGCCATCCGACTTTCAGGTATGTTTGTACAATCTGTAAAATCTCACTAAAACACTATTAAAACAATAAGCAGATAAGGGATCTTCCAGAATTATCCTAGTAAATGTGTCTAATTACATCTGACAACCTCACACTGCCACCGCTCTTTTTTTTCTTTCTAGTCCTTCACTATCAATATCCCAATTCACAAATCTTTCATCCTCGCTCAAATTAATGGGAAAATTTTCGCTTTCTCGGTCCAAATTGCTCTTACTGCTGGAGGTTCCCATTATAAACATTGTGAGGATGTGTGGAGCCCTGCAACTCGTGACGTCATCGTCTGCTACTTCCGGTACAGGCAAGGCTTTTTTAATAGCGACCAAAAGTTGCAAACTTTATCGTCTGTTTTCTACTAAATCCTTTCAGCAAAAATATGGCAATATCGCGAAATGATCAAGTATGACACATAGAATGGACCTGCTATCCCTTTTTGAATAAGAAAATCTCATTTCAGTAGGCCTTTAATATGACAACTTGCCATTATATTCTTATCGGTGACAGAGCAGGAAGGAGCTAGGAATATGTTTGTGTTTCCTACAGTAAGTCACATATTGTATGAATACATTAATTACCATCTATATGACCGGTATACAATTGCAAACTAATAAAACATTTCCAGAAATATTCATAAAATTATTTAGTTTTATCACGGTTTATTATAATAATGAAGTTATTTACAAAAATATAACAAAGCAAACAATGTACATATTCCCTGTAGCCCTTTGAAGGGGGCGTGGCCTCAGTTTTAACCCACTTTCAACAATTTTTTTGGGCTGATTTTCGTGATTTTTAACTTTTTTTTAAACTTAATTTGTACAGCATTTTGGAGCAGTTTATACTGTTTTCTTATTTTGTTTTTTCAAGTGCTTCATAAATAAACCTTGGTCTGTAAAAAAAAAAAAAAAGAGGCTTCGCTACACGTCTTCAAATATAGCCTAGTGGGAGTTTCACCAGACCGCGATGCTGCTGTGAAAAAGTGCAATGTTAGCATTGTGGCTAATTTGGCATAAAAGCAGGCGCTCATTAGCATTAGCATGTCAACTTAGTTAAAATGAAGGGCCCGGTCACAGTTATGGGGCCATTTGAAGGCAGCTTGGAACATCTAATAAGATTTTTTTCCCCCATGATTTTATAAAAAAAATATCTGTAGATTTTACAGTAGAAAAACCTGACAGTCACCAGAATTTTACTGTAAAATAGTGTTTTTTTAAACCACATAAAGTAGTAAAAAAATGGAAAACAGAACAACTGGGTTTTTTTTTTAACTGTAAATAATATTGTTTTTTTTACAGTAAATTATACAGTGTTTTTTTTAATTGTAAATTATATGGTTTATTTTTTTATTTTTACAAAATAGTGTGAATAGAAAAAATGTTTTTTTTTATTTTGGCAACTGATCTGACTTTTTTATAGGTATATATAAGTAAGACACTGTAAAAACAACCGCAGACGGTACGGTAAAAAACTGGCAGCTCAGTTGACAGAATTTTACTTTGAAAAAAAAGTAGTAGTTTTCCGATCTACAGTTATATGCTATTAAAACCACCATAGTTTTTCATATATATGTAATATATATAGCCGAGGTTACTGTGGTTTATCCGTTCTACAGTGCTCAATACCGAGGTAGAGCGGAATATACTTTAAGTCAGGAAAAAACATAGGCTATTTCATCCCTACAAGCCTATTTCGCAGGTTTCCCTGCTCTTCAGGGGATTTTTATATAAACTATAAGGATATAATTTATAAATTATATGTACTTTTATACATTTAGAGCGGAATATTTGTTAGGTCAGGAAATAACAGAGAGGTTATTTCATCCCTACTAGCCAGTTTCACAGGTTTCCCTTCTCTTCATAAAATAATGATATGAATTAAATTAAAAGGATATAATTTACAAATGATATATCATTTCATATATTTGGATCAGAATATTTGTTAGGTCTGTAAAAAACACAGAGGCAATTTCATCTTTACAAGCCGGGTTCACAGGTTTCCCTGCTCTTCAGGGGATTTTGAATAAATTATATGTAACAAATTTATACATTAAATAAGGATATTATAATCATAAGGATATAAATGATACATTATATATACGTTTATGTATTTAGAGCAGAATATTCGTTAGGTCAGGAAAAAAAACACAGAGGCTATTTCAACTCTACAAGGCTGTTTCGCAGGTTTCCCTGCTCTTCAGGGAATTGTTATATAAATTATAAGGATAGTATAATTATAAGGATATCATTTATACATTATATATAATTTTATAGATTTAGAGCAGAATATTTGTTAGGTCTGTAAAAAACACAGAGGCTATTTCATCCCTACAAGCCTGTTTCACCGGTTTCCCTGCTCTTAAGGGGATTTTGTATAAATTATATGTAATAATTATATAAATTAAATAAGGATATTATAATCATAAGGATATAATTGATAAATTATATATACTTTTATGTATTTAGAGCAGAATATTATTTAGGTCAGGAAAAAACAAAGGCTATTTCAACCCTATGAGCCTGTTTTGCAGGTTTCCCTGCTCTTCAGGGGATTTTGTATAAATTATATGTAATAATTATATAAATTAAATAAGGATATTATAATCATAAGGATATAATTGATGAATTATATATACTTTCATGTATTTAGAGCAGAATATTCGTTAGGTCAGGAAAAAAAACAGAGGCTATTTCATCCCTACAAGCCTGTTTCGCAGGTTTCCCTGCTCTTCAGGGGATTTTGTATAAATTATATGTAATAATTATATAAATTAAATAAGGATATTATAATCATAAAGATATAATTGATAAATTATATATACTTTTATGTATTTAGAGCAGAATGTTTGTTAGGTCAGGGGAAAAAAAACAGAGGCTATTTCAACCCTACAAGCCTGTTTCGCAGGTTTCCCTGCTCTTCAGGGGATTTTGTATAAATTATATGTAATAATTATATAAATTAAATAAGGATATTATAATCATAAGGATATAATTGATAAATTATATATACTTTTATGTATTTAGAGCAGAATATTCATTAGGTCAGGAAAAAACACAGAGGCTATTTCAAACCTACAAGCCTGTTTCGCAGGTTTCCCTGCTCTTCAGAGAATTGTTGTATAAATTATATATACTAATTATATAAATTATAAGGATAGTATAATTATAAGGATATAATTGATAAATTATATATACTTTCATGTATTTAGAGCAGAATATTCGTTAGGTCAGGAAAAAAAACAGAGGCTATTTCATCCCTACAAGCCTGTTTCGCAGGTTTCCCTGCTCTTCAGGGGATTTTGTATAAATTATATGTAATAATTATATAAATTAAATAAGGATATTATAATCATAAAGATATAATTGATAAATGATATATACTTTTATGTATTTAGAGCAGAATATTTGTTAGGTGAGGAAAAAACACAGAGGCTATTTCATCCCTACAAGACTGTTTCGCAGGTTTCCCTGCTCTTCAGGGGATTTTGTATAAATTAAATGTAATAATTTTATAAATTAAATCAGGATATTATAATCATAAGGATACAATTTACAAATTATATATACTTTTATGTATTTAGAGTAGAATATTCGTTAGGTCAGGAAAAAACACAGAGGCTATTTCATCCCTACAAGCCTGTTTCGCAGGTTTCCCTGCTCCTCAGGGGATTTTGTATAAATTATAAGGATAGTATAATTATAAAGATGTAATTTATACATTATATATGATTTTATAGATTTAGAGCAGAATTTTGCGGGTTTCCCTGCTCTTTAGGGAATTGTTATATACATTATATATAATAATTATATAAATTATAAGGATAGTATAATTATAAGGATATCATTCATACATTATATATAATTTTATGTATTTAGAGCAGAATATTTGTTAGGTGAGGAAAAAACACAGAGGCTATTTCATCCCTACAAGACTGTTTCGCAGGCTTCCCTGCTCTTCAGGGGATTTTGTATAAATTAAATGTAATAATTTTATAAATTAAATCAGGATATTATAATCATAAGGATATAATTGACAAATTATATATACTTTTATGTATTTAGAGCAGAATATTCGTTAGGTCAGCAAAAAACACAGAGGCTATTTCAACCCTGCAAGCCTGTTTCGCAGGTTTCCCTGCTCTTCAGGGAATTGTTATATAAACTATATATAATAATTATATAAATTATAAGGATAGTATAATTATAAGGATATAATGTATACATTATATATAATTTTATAGATTTAGAGCAGAATATTTGTTAGGTCAGGAAAAAACACAGAGGCTATTTCATCCCTACAAGCCTGCTTTGCAGGTTTCCCTGCTCTTCAGGGGATTTTAATATAAATGAAATACATCAGTTATATACAATAAATAATGAGGATATTATAATCATAAGGATACAGTATAATTGATAAATTAAATACAATTTTATGTATTTAGAGCAGAATATTCGTTAGGTCAGGAAAAAACATAGGCTATTTCATCCCTTCAAGCCTGTTTCGCAGGTTTCCCTGCTCGTCAGGGAATTGTTGTAGAAATTATATAAAATAATTATATAAATTATAAGGATAGTATAATTATAAGGATATAACTTATCCATTATTTATAATTTCATTTATTTAGAGCAGAATATTCGTTAGGTCAGGAAAAACACAGAGACTATTTCATCCCTACAAGCGTGTTTCGCAGGTTTCCCTGCTCTTCAGCGGACCTTATATAATTCTATATATTTTTTTTCACATTCTGTCTCTCACAGTTGAAGTGTACCTATGATGAAAATTACAGACCTCTGTCATCATTTTAAGTGGGAGAACTTGCACAATCGCTGGCTGACTAAATACTTTTTTGCCCCACTGTATATATACATATATATATATATATATATATATATATGTATATACATATATATACATATATATATATGTATATACATATATATATATATGTATATACATATATATATGTATATACATATATATATATTTATATATATATATATGTATATATATATATATATATATGTATATATATATATGTATATACATATATATATATATATATATATATATATATATAAATAAAATGGATAACTTGCTTTGAAAGCATAAGTCAAAAAAGTATATCCGCTGGACATCCATTGCTTTCGGTCCCCTAGAGGGTTGCCCACATATGTGGTCCTCTCCAAGGTTTCTCATAGTCATCATTGTCGACGTCCCGCTGGGGTGAGTTTTTCCTTGCCCTTATGTGGGCCCTACTGAGGATGTCGTTGTGACTTGTGCAGCCCTTTGAGGCACTTGTGATTTAGGGCTATATAAATAAACATTGATAGTGTGTGAATGTGAGTGTGAATGTTGTCTGTGTCGGCCCTGCGATGAGGTGGCGACTTGTCCAGGGTGTACCCCGCCTTCCGCCCGATTGTAGCTAGGATAGGCGCCAGCGACCCCAAAAAGGGAATAAGTGGTAGAAATGGATGGATGGATGATTGATTGATATTTATTTGTATTCAAAACATTTTTTGGGGGGAAACTATGATAATATTCATACAGGAAACAATATTTTACTGAAGCAATTTTTTTTCCCAGGTCCCTGCAGGCCACATGAAATGAGGTGGCGGGAGTTGAAGTTGAAGTTGGACACCTGTGCATTAAAGCCACAAAAAGTGACTAAAAGCACTTTTTAAACCCTGTAAGAATTCACTTAAAAGAATACAAATCATTTCAAAATATTTGTGCGAAAAAGTGATTTTAATGTGAAATCCATAAAAATGTCATGAAGTACAGGAAGTACAGGAAGTACAGGAAGTACAGGAAGCGGGCGTTATGGAAAACATCGAAAGGAGGAGTACAAATACGTGGACTTTTAAAAAAGTTAGTAATAAAATAGAATATTCACAAGTAACGCAGATCTTCCATGTTTTCACTTTTGAAATGATGATGTCATCGTCTCATTTGCATAACGATGCTTACCACACGTTATCGGAGACAAAAAGTGAGCCAAACAAAAAACCATGAAAAGCAACATTTTAAAATACATATTTTTTCTTCTCCTTTCGACTGCCGCCACTTCTTCTTATGCTCTGGCGGACGGGAACCCACATTATCAGCAGCTTTTCTCAAGTCGGGGATCTCCGTCGTCCGCACACAATATCGACACCTGTGTCTCCTCGTTAGGGGTGTCCCGATAACAAGGCTTTCACTTCCCCTTTGAGTATTGGCTGATACCGACATCGATCCAAGACGATATCAGCGCGAATCACAGTGCATAATTGGAGTATTTTGCAGCGAACCACGGGAGGGATGAAAATCACAAAGCTAATGATTACCTGGAATTAAAATTGGTAATTTGTTTTTTTTAATTTAAGTTAAGTAAGTGGAATGATGCGGACACGTTTGTTACTGGATACTTTCTAATATATGGAGACCTCGTATGTGTGAGGATGACAATGGATACTTGCTTATTTTGTTTTGGACGGCGATTTGGTACAGTTAAGGACACTTAGTACATATGCTATTGCCCGCTTAGCTGTTGCGTAGCTGCTCGCTCACAGTAGCCTGCCATAGTTACCTTTTGACGTTGACTTTGTGATAGAGTGATTGGAGAACATACTCGTTGGTCAAGTCAGGAAAGTCATTTGGAGCCATTTCGAAGCAGCTTGAGGTCCCAAGAGCAACTGTGCAGTCAAGTAAAAAAGTAAGTGCATGGCACAGTTTTGGCACTGCCACGATCGGGAAGAAAACGCGAGCTATCACCTGCGGCGGAGAGAAAATTGGTCAGGGTGACCAAGAGTCAAGCGAGAAGGAGCAAAAAGCAGGTCTGCAATTAATAGGAAGCTGCTGGAACACAGGTGTCAGTGTCCACAGTCGAGCATGGCCACGGACTGAGAGGCTACCATGCAAGAAGAAAGACCTTACTCCAGAAGCCACACCTTGAGGCTCCTCTAAAGTTTGCTGCTGATCA
Source organism: Nerophis ophidion (assembly GCF_033978795.1). Taxonomy (NCBI): domain Eukaryota; kingdom Metazoa; phylum Chordata; class Actinopteri; order Syngnathiformes; family Syngnathidae; genus Nerophis; species Nerophis ophidion. The sequence continues at coordinate 36,076,863 of NC_084633.1, read as the reverse complement.
CATGGACAAAGATGAGACCTTCTGGAGGAAAGTTCCGTGGTCAGATGAGACAAAAACAGAGCTGTTTGGCCACAATACCCAGCAATATGTTTGGAGGTCTTTAAACCCAGGAACACCATACCTACTGTCAAGCATGGTGGTGGTAGTATTATGCTCTGGGCCTGTTTTGCTGCCAATGGAATATATATATATATATATATATATATATATATATATATATATATATATATATATATATACACATATATATATGTATATATATATATATACACATATATATATGTATATATATATATATATATGTATATATGTGTATATATATATATATATATATATATATATATATATATATATATATATATATATATATATATATATATATATATATATATATATATATATATATATATATATATATATATATATATATATATATATATATATATATATATTTCCAGGTCCCTTTTTGGGTCCTAAGAGTCAGAGTGTGTAGTTTTTGGGTCCCAAGAGTCAGAGTGTGTAGTTTTTGGCTCCTAAGAGTCAGAATATGTAGTTTTTTGGGTCCTAAGAGTCAGAGTGTGTAGTTCTAGGGTCCTAAGAGTCAGAGTGTGTAGTTTTTGGGTCCTAAGAGTCAGAGTGTGTGGTTTTTGGGTCATCTCAGTCAGAGTGTATAGTTTTTGGGTTCTAAGAGTCAGAGTGTGTAGATTTTGGGTCCTAAAAGTCAGAGTGTGCAGTTTTTGGGTCCTAAGAGTCAGAGTGTGTAGTTTTTGGGTCCTGAGAGTCAGAGTGTGTAGTTTTTGGGTCCTGAGAGTCAGAGTGTGTAGTTTTTGGGTCCTAAGAGTCAGAGTGTGTAGTTTTTGGGTCGTCTCAGTCAGTGTGTAGTTTTTGGGTCCTAAGAGTCAGGGTGTGTAGTTTTTGGGTCGTCTCAGTCAAAATGTGTAGTTTTTGGGTCCTAAGAGTCAGAATGTGTAGTTTTTGGTTCCTCTTAGTCAGAGTGTGTAGTTTTTGGCTCCTAAGAGTCAGAATATGTAGTTTTTTGGGTCCTGAGAGTCAGAGTGTGTAGTTCTTGGGTCCTAAGAGTCAGAGTGTGTAGTTTTTGGGTCCTAAGAGTCAGAGTGTGTAGTTTTTTGGTCCTAAGAGTCAGAGTGTGTAGTTTTTGGGTCATCTCAGTCAGAGTGTATAGTTTTTGGCTCCTAAGAGTCAGAATATGTAGTTTTTTGGGTCCTAAGAGTCAGAGTGTGTAGTTTTTGGTTCCCAAGAGTCAGAGTGTGTAGTTTTTGGGTCCCAAGAGTCAGAGGGTGTAGTTTTTGGCTCCTAAGAGTCAGAATATGTAGTTTTTTGGGTCCTAAGAGTCAGAATATGTAGTTTTTTGGGTCCTAAGAGTCAGAATATGTAGTCTTTTGAGTCCTAAGAGTCAGAGTGTGTAGTTTTTGGGTCCTCTTAGTCAGAGTGTGTAGTTTTTGGGTCATATGAGTCAGAGTGTGTAGTTTTTGGCTCCTAAGAGTCAGAATATGTAGTTTTTTGGGTCCTAAGAGTCAGAGTGTGTAGTTTTTGGCTCCTAAGAGTCAGATCACAGTGTGTAGTTTTTGGGTCCTAAGAGTCAGAGTGTGTAGTTTTTGGGTCGTCTCAGTCAGAGTGTGTAGTTTTTGGGTCCTAAGAGTCAGAGTGTGTAGTTTTTGGTTCCCAAGAGTCAGAGCGTGTAGTTTTTGGGTCCCAAGAGTCAGAGTGTGATGTTTTTGGCTCCTAAGAGTCAGAATATGTAGTTTTTTGGGTCCTAAGAGTCAGAGTGTGTAGTTTTTTGGTCCTAAGAGTCAGAGTGTGTAGTTTTTGGGTTGTCTCAGTCAGAGTGTGTAGTTTTTGGGTCCTAAGAGTCAGAGTGTGTAGTTTTTGGGTCCCAAGAGTCAGAGTGTGTAGTTTTTGGATCGTAAGAGTCAGAATATGTAGTTTTTTGGGTCCTAAGAGTCAGAGTGTGTAGTTTTTGGGTCCTAAGAGTCAGGGTGTGTAGTTTTTGGGTCCTAAGAGTCAGAGTGTGTAGTTTTTGGGTCCCAATAGTCAGAGTGTGTAGTTTTTGGGTCCCAATAGTCAGAGTGTGTAGTTTTTGGGTCCCAAGAGTCAGAGTGTGTAGTTTTTGGCTCTAAGAGTCAGAATATGTAGTTTTTGGGGTCCTAAGAGTCAGAGTGTGTAGTTTTTGGCTTCTAAGAGTCAGAATATGTAGTTTTTTGGGTCCTAAGAGTTAGAGTATGTAGTCCACACTCAGGAATTCACGATGTAGATATGAAGATGGATCAGGACACCCCTATCACCAACAACACAGCCATGAGGTGCAGACTCTTAAAGGTGTACACCACAACTACACATCACTTGGAAGGAAATGGGAAAGTGCCAGAAGTAAACAACAACAACAAACATGTCCGCTGGAGGGAGCGACTCAGGTCCAGGAAGCAGAACTCCCTCTCAGGACTGCAGGTGTGCATAGATCGACTTTAAGACACGCACAGGTGAGACAAGGCGGGGGGGGGGGAGAGACACACACCTCTTTCTCTCCACAGACGTCCTCCGCCTGGGGTCAGAGGTCACTGAGCCACGTCACAGAGGCACTAGTGGGGAAACACAACTGTTAGTCAATGGCCCGGAACACAGACGCGTATGGTGTATTTGACTAATTTAGGATGGCCTTTGAAGCTTTCACAAACATGTTGATTGTTGTCAAGTTGCCCTCGGAGGGATAGTTCTCATACATCCAATAATCTTCACTTCTTCAACTTTTACTTTTATAGTAGTCTGGAAAATGTTGTCTCTCAGAGCATTTAATTTAACTTTTAATAATGTAAAAAGGTCATGCTTGTGGGTGATGGTTTATGAGGTTTATTAATGATTTATCGAGTAGCTTTTTAGCTTACTCGTATTTCCTGCGATTAACTTTGTTTTATGGGGTGGGGGGGTTCACTGTTCTCTTTTTGGCTGGAAAAGACAGTGGCGTGTTTGGCTCTGCAGAAAGCAGACTTTCTTACCTCGGCCAAAGAGCTTGTATTTCGACTCGTTTTCTGTCCGTTCGCAACATGACTCAAAACTGTTTTGGGCACATTCAATTATCCAGAAAAATCTACCAACATGCTTCGCCTCCTGCTTAAGGCGGTCAACGTCCCCACCTTGAGGATTCTGGGAGATGTCGTTTGTTACTGAAGGCTAAAATTGCCAGAAGAAAACTACCCTCGCCAAGTTTTAGTTTGATGCCGTCACACTTTACAGAACTATTGAGAAGACTTTGAAACCAAAATACTGCGGTGTCTAAAATATGTTACACCCTACATGATAACATTCCATTCTTGGGGGGTAACGATTCCATTCAGAATCAATACTTTCAAAAATAACAAGAGGTGCTAGTTCTATTATTGACTACATTCCTCCAAAAAATAGCGTGATCAATTTTTATATTACATAAAAAGAAACTGGTTTAGTTGACTAAAATTGTAGCCAAAAATTTAAAAAAGTTCAATACAAATAAGACAACAAGAGAAGTATCCAACACTTCTCTTGTCTAAAGTCAATGTGTACAGCAGATATAGATCATCTACATCTACTATAGGATTTTTCTGAGTGGATGGACAGGACAGGTTGAAAATAAAATAAAAACATTTAAAAATAATTTTTTTAAAATAATTATTTAGAAATTGATTAAGAATCACAAATAATTTGAGAATCATTAGTTTTTTAAAATCCCTAATATATACCGTAGATAATTTTCAAAACAATTTTTTTCTTCTGATTTTATGTTTATATATATATTTTTTAATAGTTTTACTTTTATATTTAAAAAAATGTATACGATTATGATTTGGCCCAAAAGGCTGGACTGGACAACCTGAGAAAAAAGAAAAAAAAAAAGTGATTTTTTTTTTTTTTTTTTTAATCGATTAAGTATTGCAAATAATTTGAAAATTTAATTTTTTGACACACCTAATATATAAATAATTAAAAAAAACAAAAAACATTTTTTAAAATGTTTTTTTTAATATCTGTTGATATCTTTTAAAGATTTAACTTTAAATTAAAAAATTGATACAATTTCAAAATTTTGCCCAAAAGGCTGGACAGGACAGACTGACAAAAAATAAATAAAAATAATAATAAATAAATTTTAAAAAATCGATTTTTGATTTTGTTTTTTAAAATAATTTGAAAATTAAATTTTTTGACACCCCCAGTATATAAATAATTTTCCAAATAAACAAAACCCATCCATCCATTTTCTACCGCTTATTCCCATTTTATGAATATATTTTTGATAGTTTTACTTGTATATTTAAAAATGTATAAAATGATAAAACCAATAATATGATTTGGTCCAAGAGGCTGGACTGAACAGATTGAAAAAAAAAATAAATGAATACATTTTTGATAGTTTTTTTTTGTTTAATCGATTTGGAATCGTGAAAAACTTGAGTATACAATTTTTTGACACCTATAGTGTATAGATAATTTAAAAAATAAACAAACATTTTTTTTCTGAATATCTGTTTATATTTTTTTTATACTATTAACTTCAAACTAAAAAAATGTATAACATTAAAAAGTTCGGGCCAAAAGGCTGGAAAAGGCAGACTGAGAGAAAAAAAAAAAAAAAATGTTTGATTAAAAAAATTTTTTTTTTATTCAAAATTACATTTTTTGACACCCCCAATATATAAATAATTTTCGAAATAAACAAAACCATTTTTATGAATATATTTTCTATAGTTTTACCTATATCTTTCAAAACGTATAAAATGATAAAATGAACTATATGATTTAGCCCAAGAGGCTGGACAAGACAGACTGACCCAAAAAAAGAAGAGAAAAAGAAAAAACATCGATTTTTATTTTTAATTTTTTTATTCCATTTAGAATCGCTAATAACTTGAGAATCAAATTTTTGGACACCTCTAGTGTATAAATTATTTTTTAAATAAACAAAATGTTTTTTTCTGAATACATGTTTGTATCTTTTAAAGTCTTACTTTTATATTTAAAAATGTATAGCAGGACAGATTTAAGAAAAAAAATATGTTTGATTTTTTTTGATCGATTAAGAATTGCAAACAATTTGAGAAAATCAAATGTTTGGACACCTCTAGTATATAAATCATTTTCAAAAGAATTTTTTTTTTCTGAATATATGTTTGTATTTTTTGTAGTTTTACTGTTGTATTTAAAAATGTATAACAGGGCAGATTTAGGAACACATTATTTTTCTTTGAGTACTTTTTTATTTTTAAATACATTTTAGTTAAAAAAAAAATCAATTAAGAATCGCTAATAATTTGAGAATCCAATTTTAGGACACCCCTAGTATATAAATCCTTTTCAAAATAAACAAAATATATTTTCTGAATATATTTTTTACAGTTTTACTTGTATATTTAAAAATGTAAAACATTATAAAATCAACAATATGATTTGGCCTAAGAAGCTGGACAGGACAGATTGAGAAAAAAATAAAATGAATAAGTACATTTAAAATCAATTTTGGATTTTTTTTAAAATGGATTAAGAATTGCAAATAACTTGAAAATCACATATTTGACACCGATAGTAAATAAATAATTTTCAAAAATAAACAAATATTTTTTTCTGAACATATGTTTATATTTGTTAGAGTTTTGTATTTAAAAATGTATAACAAGACAGATTTCGGGGAAAAAATAAATAAAATAAATGATCAATTTTAGATGTGAGAATCACATATTTGACACCCCTAGAATAAAAATAATTTTCAAAGTAAACACTTTTTTTTTCTGAATATATGTTTGGATTTTTTATTGTTTTAATTTTATATTAAAAAATGTACAGCAAGACAGATTTAGGAAAAAACAAAACAAAAAAACAAAATAGACTTATTTTTACTCTTCAATCGAATAATAATTGCAAATTATTCCATATTGTTTATATTTTTATTGGAATATTTTGAAATGTATAACAGGAAAGATTTAGGAAAAAAAAATTAAATGTAAATTTTTTTTTTAAATCGATTTTTTATTTACCAATTAAGAATGGCATATAATTTGAGAATCAAATTTTTTGACCCCCCTATTATATCTAATTTTCAAAATAAACCATTTTTTTGTGAGTATATGTTTGTATTTTTCTAGTTTTACTTTTATATTTAAAAATGTAACAGATTTAGAAAAAAAAACAAACAAAAAAATATTTTTTTTCTTCAATTGAATAAAAATTGCAAATTATTCGAGAATTACATTTTTTGACAGTGTGTGTATATATATATATATATATATATATATATATATATATATATATATATATATATATATATATATATATATATATATATATATATATATATATATATATGTGTGTGTTTAAATTTTTATTGGAATATTTCAAAAAGTATAACAGGACAGATTTAGGAAAGCATTTTTTATTTTTCTTGTTTTTTTAAATCGATTTTTTATTTATCAATTAAGAATCGCAAATAATTTGAGAATCACATTTTTTGACACTCCTAGTATATATCTAATTTTCAAAATAAACCAATTTTTTGTGAGTATATGTTTGTATTTTTATAGTTTTACTTTTATATTTAAAAATGTATTGCACAACAGATATTGAAAAAAACAAACAAAAAAATATATTTTTTCTTCAACTGAATAAGAATTGCAAATGATTCGAGATCTACATTTTTTGACAGTATATATGTATATATATATGTATATACACACACATATATATATATATATATATATATATATACATATATATATATATATATACATATATATATATACATATATACATATATATACACATATATACATATATATATATTTATGTCTGAATATATGTTTGTATTTTTTAGTTTTATTGGAATATTTAAAAATGTATAACAAATTAAATTATTATTTTTTAAATCGATTTTTCATCTGTTTATACCGATTAAGAATCACAAATAATTTGAGATTCACATTTTGTGAAACCCTTAGTATATAGATAGTTTTCAAAATAAACAAAAACATTTTTCTGAATATATTTTATATAGTTTTACTTGTATAGTTTAAAATGTATAAGAAAAAATAAATAAATCTATTTTTCTTTTTTTTAATTGATTGAGAATTGGAAATAATTTTCTGACACCCCTTGCATATAAATAATTTTTAGAATTATTATTATTTTTTCTAAATATATGTTTGTATTTTTTGTAATTTTATATTTAAAAATGGACATATTTAGGAAAAAAACAACCCCCCCACATTTTTTATTATTTTTTAAATGGATTAGGAATCTCGATTCATTCAGAAATAGATGTTCCATGCCACTCCTACTAGTGATTGTTGGCCTAAGACTTGAGAAGAGTCCAGTACCAAGAAGCGGACTATCTAATGAGAGGTTCTGGCCTACCCAGGGAGGTGGTACTGAATGGGGCCCTCTGCAGGGTGGCCAGGGCGCGGGGCGCGGGTGGGGCCGCCGTGTCCCCGTTCCTCTGCAGCGAGGCGCAGCGGCGGAAGGTCAAGTCCAGCTTGGTCTGGATGCTGCTGGAACTGTGCGCGCGTTTGATGTCGGCGCAGTCGGCACAAGACGGGCGCGCGCTGAGCTTGCGGCAGGCGCTCGCTCCGGCCTGCCGCTCCTCCCTCAGCGTCCCGTTGGAGAGCGACAGCCGGGTCCAGTCGCCGCCCGCCTGCTTCCGGCCGTGTCCGTAGCCGTTCAGGCGCGGTTCCTGGTCCTTCAGCGGGGAAACTTCTCTCCGAGGTTTAAAAAAGGCCAAGAGGCCGTCTTGTCCCGCAGGTTCTTTCTGTGCGCCTGAATGCACCTTGGTCCTCCTCAGTGTGGAGTCCCCGCTCGGAGGTGCACTGTGGCTGGCGTGAGACCCTAAGACCGCCACCCTCTGAAGCTGGAGGTCCACGGTCCTGCCCTGGTCCTGCCTGGTTCTTCTGTGAGACGACCGCAGCCTGAGAGAACCGTCGTCCCTGGCTTGGACGCCGTTGGCGACTACCAGGTGTCTCTCCAAGCCACGACTCTGTCCCTCTGGGACTCTGGGCGAGGAGCTCAGGCTGCTCCCGCTCGGGGATCCACACTCGCGCCTGCCCTGGTTCCTCTGCCTCTGCGGCGGGGTGGCCACCAGCGCTATTATCGGCTCTTTGGTACATCGCGGGCGGCGCCCGGATTCCAGATACTCCACCAGCTCCTTGGACTGGGTCTCGGCCGAATGCTTGAGCCGGTCCTTGGTCCCGAAGGACCATCGCAGCGGCAGGACTTTGCCCAAAGTCTCCTTGGGCTTTGTTGGCGACCTCATGCTCCGACTCTTCCCTTGGGTTCCTCGGACAAACGGTTTGGAATCAAATCCATCTACCGGAAAAAAACCAAACACACGTGTTAGCATCTCATGACTTTATGAATGTTTTCTTTATCTAATAAGAAATAATGTTTCCAAAATGTTGCAGATGCGATCTGCATGCAGGTCAGGACAGGTGGAACACCAACTTATGGATTTTTCTTCGCTGACGGCCCAAAAATAATATTCAATCTGAATATTTTCACCTTTATCGTTCCACGCGGCAGGGTTGCCCCCTGAGCTCTTAGTCGATTATGAACAATACCAATAATTAACCTCTATTATCAACAATACAGTTGTTCAACAATACAGATATGTAATGATACCTAGAGATACAAAAGAATGCAGAAAAATGGAGGAGAAGAAAGAGAAGCCACCTGTACTAACCTTGTAGATTGTTATAGTAACAATAGGTTAAGCTTTGTCAGTGTGCCATGTGTTACCCAGTTTACCCTGGGGCAACCATGTTAATATGTGTTTGGTGAAATGTGATTATGTGTGTGTATATATATATGTACTTGTATATGTACATGTATGTGTATATGTTTGTTTGTACAGTGAATACATGTATAGCATGCGTATATGCATGTTTGTACAATGAATGTATATGTATATTTGTACAGTAAAGGTATATGTACATATATGTTTGTACAGTGAATGTATATGTACAGTATGTGTATATGTATGTTTGTACCGTGAATGTATATGTATATTTGTTCAGTGAACGTACATGTATGTGTATATGTATGTTTGTACAGGTAATGTATATTTACATGTATGTGTATGTTTGTACAGTTAATGTAAATGTACATGTATGTTTGTACAGTGAGTGTACATGTACATGTATGTGTACATGTATGTTTGTACAGTGAATGTATATCTACATGTATGTGTATATGTTTGTTTGTACAGTGAATGTACATGTACATGTATGTGTATATGTATGTTTGTACAGTGAATGTATATGTACATGTATGTGTATATGTATATTTGTTCAGTGAACGTACATGTATGTGTATATGTATGTTTGTACAGTAAATGTATATTTACATGTATGTGTATGATTGTACAGTTAATGTAAATGTACATGTATGTTTGTACAGTGAGTGTACATGTACATGTATGTGTACATGTATGTTTGTACAGTGAATGTATATGTACAGTATGTGTATATGTATGTTTGTACAGTGAATGTATATCTACATGTATGTGTATATGTTTGTTTGTACAGTGAATGTACATGTATGTGTATATGTATGTTTGTACAGTGAATGTATATGTACATGTATGTGTATATGTATATTTGTTCAGTGAACGTACATGTATGTGTATATGTATGTTTGTACAGTGAATGTATATTTACATGTATGTGTATGTTTGTACAGTTAATGTAAATGTACATGTATGTTTGTACAGTGAATGTACATGTACATGTAGGTGTATATGTATGTTTGTACAGTGAATGTATATCTACATGTATGTGTATATGTTTGTTTGTACAGTGAATGTACATGTATGTGTATATGTATGTTTGTACAGTGAATGTACATGTACATGTATGCGTATATGTATGTTTGTACAGTGAATGTATATTTACGTGTATGTGTATATGTACGCTTGTACAATGAATGTATATTTACATGTATGTGTACATGTATGTTTGTACAGTGAATTTTAAATGTACAGTAAGTGTGTATGTACAGTGTATGTATATGTACAGTATGCATATATGTGTTTGTACAGTAAATGTATACGTACATGTATGTGTATATGTACAAACCCCGCTTCCATATGAGTTGGGAAATTGTGTTAGATGTAAATATAAACGGAATACAATCATTTGTGAATCCTTTTCAACCCATATTCAGTTGAATATGCTACAAAGACAACATATTTGATGTTCAAACTCATGAACATATTTTTTTGTACAAATAATAATTCGCTTTAGAATTTGTTGCCAGCAACACGTGACAAAGAAGTTGGGTAAGGTGGAAATAAATACTGATAAAGTTGAGGAATGCTCATCAAACACTTATTTGGAACATCCCACAGGTGTGCAGGCTAATTGGGAACAGGTGGGTGTCATGATTGGGTATAAAAACAGTTTCCCAAAAACTTTCACAAGAAAGGATGGGGCGAGGTACACCCCTTTGTCCACAACTGCGTGAGCAAATAGTCAAACAGTTTAAGAACAACATTTCTCAAAGTGCAATTGCAACAAATTTAGGGATATCAACATCTACGCTCCATAATATCATCAAAAGGTTCAGAGAATCTGGAGAAATCACTCCACGTAAGAATGACCGTGACCTTCGATCCCTCAGACGGCGCTGTATCAAAAACCGACATCAATCTCTAAAGGATATCACCACATGGGCTCAGGAACACTTCAGAAAACCACTGTCCCTAAATACAGTTGGTTGCTACATCTGTAAGTGCAAGTTAAAGCTCCACTATGCAAAGCCAAAGCCATTTATCAACAACATCCAGAAACGCCGCCGGCTTCTCTGGGCCTGAGATCATCTAAGATGGACTGATGCAAAGTGGAAAGGTGTTCTGTGGTCTGACGAGTCCACAGTTCAAATTGTTTTTGGAAATATTCAACATTGTGTCATCCGGACCAGAGGGGAAGCGAACCATCCAGACTGTTATCGATGCAAAGTTCAAAAACCAGCATGTGTGATGGTATGGGGGTGCATTAGTGCCCAAAGTATGGGTAACTTACACATCTGTGAAGGCACCATTAATGCTGAAAGGTACATACAAGTTTTGGAACAACATATGCTGCCATCCAAGCGCAGTGTATATTATTTCAGCTAGACAATGCCAAGCCACATTCAGCACGTGTTACAACAGCGTGGCTTCATAAAAAAAGAGTGTGGGTACTTTCCTGGCCCGCCTGCAGTCCAGACCTGTCTCCCATGGAAAATGTGTGGCGCATTATGAAGCGTATAATACGACAGTGGAGACCCCGGACTATTGAACGACCTAAGTGGGAAATAATTCCACTTTCAAAGCTTCAACAATTAGTTTCCTCAGTTCCCAAACATTTATTGAGTGTTGTTAAAAGAAAAGGTGATGTAACACAGTGGCGAACATGCCCTTTCCCAACTACTTTGGCACGTGTTGCAGCCATGAATTTCCAAGTTAATTATTATTTGCAAAAAAAATAATACCGATAATGAGTTTAAACATCAAATATGTTGTCTTTGTAGCATATTCAACTGAATATGGGTTGAAAATGATTTGCAAATCATTGTATTCCGTTTATATTTACATCTAACACAATTTACCAACTCATATGGAAACGGGGTTTGTACAGTTTGTACAGTGACAGTATATTTACATGTATGTGCATATGTATGTTTGTACAGTGAATTTATAAGTACAGTATGTGTTTATCTATGTTTGTACAGTGAAGTTTTACAATGTAGCTAAAACTATTCTTACTTACAAAAGCGTCCCATGTGTGATGTCTGTAGGAGTGGTCTCATGCATATTTGTACCTGCTATCGTAATGTACTCAAGCCAGCGTTGTTAGCATTAGCTAAAATGCTAACATTTTTTACCAGTGTCTGTTTTAGCATTCTTATTGTATTGTTTCACTTTCACAAATTCACCAAAACGTCAACGTGGAGTTATTAAGTCTGTTTAGCTGACTGGAGAGCTAGCTTGCGTAGCTAGTGGGTCCATGACCATGACTTCTGTTTTGTTTGATCTGCCGTTTTCCTGCCCTGCCCTGTTACAGACACCGTTTGTAAACAATTAAAGTATGTAAATCCACATTCACAGAATATTTCAGGGTAAATAACTTATTTCAGAACGTATATATTATAGTGTGATGCGGCTAATATATGGGAAAAATGTTTTCTCTAAAATTTAGTGGGTGCAAATGAAATACATTAAGCATACAGCAGTGTATTCATTTCACAAACACGTCATAATGTTCACTTTTCCTTTCAATAAAGGACACTAACATCATGTAGCACTGTTGCTAAGTGCTGGAAAAGAAATACTAACGACAAAAAATAATAAAACAATCACTTACTGTACACTGTCTGCTCTCACTGGGATGTTTATATCTTCCCGTTTAGATGAAGAATTAATTATAATCCTCACAAATTGTTAAAAAAAAAGGTGCCGCTAACGAGTGGTAAGATTCTTTAAATTTTTATTTACATACCTTAATTGTTTCTTAACGGTGTGTGTGTAACAAGGCAGTAAAACGGCCGATCAAACAAAACAGAAATCATGGTCATGGACTCAAAAACTCCACAGAGACGTTTTGGTGAATTTACTGAGGAATTTACGAAACTGAAACAATGCAAAAATAATTGTAATTTAATAATACTTACACAGACACTCGTAAATGTGTTAGCATATTTGCTAACATATTTCCCAACCGGTATAGCTCGGTTGGTAGAGCGGCCATGCCAGCAACTTGAGGGTTGCAGGTTCGATCCCCGCTTCCGCCATCCTAGTCACTGCCGTTGTGTCCTTGGGCAAGACACTTTACCCACCTGCTCTCAGTGCCACCCACACTGGTTTAAAATTTAACTTAGATATTGGGTTTCAATATGTAAAGCGCTTTGAGTCACTAGAGAAAAAGCGCTATATAAATATAAGAGTATATATAAGAGTATAAAGCTAACGACGCTAGTTTGAATACATTGTGATAGCACGTACGAATATGGATGAAAACACTCCGACAGGCATCACACATGGGTCGGTTTACTAGGTAAGAATAGTTTTAGTTATATTGTAAAACTTACAAATGCTTAAGTGGATGAATGATGAATCCATACTAGTAGGAACGCTATGGACGCCTCAAGGACTGAACGGCACTTCCACTTTTGGTTGAAAACACTAAATGGAGCGGACTCGTCTATATATATATATATGTATATATATATATATATATATATATGTGTATATATGTATATATATATATACATATATATATATATATATATATATATATATATATATATATTTTTTTTTTTAATTTGTCAGCAAAGAAAAATCCATACATTTTATGAGCAGCAGGGTTGAAAATGTAGGAAAAAAGTAGTGGCTTATAGTCCGGAATGTACGGTATACGTATATAGAACAATGGATAGATTTTAGAGTGCTTTATAAGCGAAATAGAGCAACTCCAACTAGCGTCACTGTTAGCTGACTTTTGCTCACATTAATTTACGAGTTAGAATGCAAAAAAACATGTGTTGTTGTCTTAGATAAAGATTGACCATCACTTGTTTCTGCTGTTTGGGAGAGTTCTTCTCCAAACACCGGCAGCTCAGGAGACTCCGGAGGCCGCGTGGGCACCGGGGGCCCCAGGCCGGATGCCGGGGCGCCTCTGTCCCCGCCCCCCGTCAGCCGCACCAGCCAGTGGCCGGACGCCGACGAGCTTGTGGACCCTGGAAGAAGAGGGACGTGAGAGAAGAGCTTGATTTGGCGAGCATCGAAGATACCGGATAGGACGGCCGGCAAGGTCTAACCGGTGACAGAGGAACTCGCAGACCAAGCCGGGATGGTTCTTCTTCTCTGGTAAAAGAGGATGTAGGCACCGCGTGTGCACAGGTCCTCCTCTGAAACTGGATCGGCAACGCTGTCATCGTAACTGTACCACTGGCCGTCCACCGAGTTCCTGCAGAAGGCTGCCGGCACAACAACACATCAGCGAAATAACCTGAATCAGCACATTGGGATTTTTTTTTCTTTCTAAACCTGTTCTAAATCACTCCAAACTAGAATTTGCAATTTTGATACGCGTGAGTAGAAGGGAAATCCTTGAATGTCCAGGGTGAGTGGACTCTGTGGATGTTGGAACTACTGGAATCCGGCGAAAAAGCACATTGGGATTTTTTTGTTTGTTCTAAATCTGTTCTAAATCACTCCAAACTAGAATTTGCAATTCCGATACGCGTGAGTAGAAGGGAAATGCTTGAATGTCCAGGGTGAGTAGACTCTGTGGATGTTGGAACTACTGGAATCCGGCGAGAAAGCATATTGGGATTTTTTTTTGGTTCTAAATCTGTTCTAAATCCCTCCAAACTAGAATTTGCAATTCCGATACGCGTGAGTAGAAGGGAAATGCTTGAATGTCCAGGGTGAGTAGACTCTGTGGATGTTGGAACTACTGGAATCCGGCGAGAAAGCATATTGGGATTTTTTTTTGGTTCTAAATCTGTTCTAAATCCCTCCAAACTAGAATTTGCAATTCCGATACGCGTGAGTAGAAGGGAAATGCTTGAATGTCCAGGGTGAGTGGACTCTGTGGATGTTGGAACTACTGCAATCCGGCGAGAAAGCATATTGGGATTTTTTTTTTTGTTCTAAATCTGTTCTAAATCACTCCAAACTAGAATTTGCAATTCCGATACGCGCGAGTAGAAGGGAAATGCTTGAATGTCCAGGGTGAGTGGACTCTGTGGATGTTGGAACTACTGGAATCCGGCGAGAAAGCACATTGGGATTTTTTTTTTGTTCTAAATCTGTTGTAAATCACTCCAAACTAGAATTTGCAATTCCGATACGCGTGAGTAGAAGGGAAATGCTTGAATGTCCAGGGTGAGTGGAGTCTGTGGATGTTGGAACTACTGGAATCCGGTGAGAAAGCACATTGGGATTTTTGTTTTGTTTTAAATCTGTTCTAAATCACTCCAAACTAGAATTTGCAATTCCGATACGCGTGAGTAGAAGGGAAATGCTTGAATGTCCAGGGTGAGTAGACTCTGTGGATGTTGGAACTACTGGAATCCGGCGAGAAAGCATATTGGGATTTTTTTTTTTTGTTCTAAATCTGTTCTAAATCACTCCAAACTAGAATTTGCAATTCCGATACGCGTGAGTAGGAGGGAAATGCTTGAATGTCCAGGGTGAGTGGACTCTGTGGATGTTGGAACTACTGGAATCCGGTGAGAAAGCACATTGGGATTTTTGTTTTGTTTTAAATCTGTTCTAAATCACTCCAAACTAGAATTTGCAATTCCGATACGCGTGAGTAGAAGGGACATGCTTGAATGTCCAGGGTGAGTGGAGTCTGTGGATGTTGGAACTACTGGAATCCGGCGAGAAAGCATATTGGGATTTTTTTTTGTTCTAAATCTGTTCTAAATCACTCCAAACTAGAATTTGCAATTCCGATACGCGTGAGTAGAAGGGAAATGCTTGAATGTCCAGGGTGAGTGGACTCTGTGGATGTTGGAACTACTGCAATCCGGCGAGAAAGCATATTGGGATTTTTTTTTTTGTTCTAAATCTGTTCTAAATCACTCCAAACTAGAATTTGCAATTCCGATACGCGCGAGTAGAAGGGAAATGCTTGAATGTCCAGGGTGAGTGGACTCTGTGGATGTTGGAACTACTGGAATCCGGCGAGAAAGCACATTGGGATTTTTTTTTTGTTCTAAATCTGTTGTAAATCACTCCAAACTAGAATTTGCAATTCCGATACGCGTGAGTAGAAGGGAAATGCTTGAATGTCCAGGGTGAGTGGAGTCTGTGGATGTTGGAACTACTGGAATCCGGTGAGAAAGCACATTGGGATTTTTGTTTTGTTTTAAATCTGTTCTAAATCACTCCAAACTAGAATTTGCAATTCCGATACGCGTGAGTAGAAGGGAAATGCTTGAATGTCCAGGGTGAGTAGACTCTGTGGATGTTGGAACTACTGGAATCCGGCGAGAAAGCATATTGGGATTTTTTTTTTTTGTTCTAAATCTGTTCTAAATCACTCCAAACTAGAATTTGCAATTCCGATACGCGTGAGTAGGAGGGAAATGCTTGAATGTCCAGGGTGAGTGGACTCTGTGGATGTTGGAACTACTGGAATCCGGTGAGAAAGCACATTGGGATTTTTGTTTTGTTTTAAATCTGTTCTAAATCACTCCAAACTAGAATTTGCAATTCCGATACGCGTGAGTAGAAGGGAAATGCTTGAATGTCCAGGGTGAGTGGAGTCTGTGGATGTTGGAACTACTGGAATCCGGCGAGAAAGCATATTGGGATTTTTTTTTGTTCTAAATCTGTTCTAAATCACTCCAAACTAGAATTTGCAATTCCGATACGCGTGAGTAGAAGGGAAATGCTTGAATGTCCAGGGTGAGTGGAGTCTGTGGATGTTGGAACTACTGGAATCCGGCGAGAAAGCATATTGGGATTTTTTTTTGTTCTAAATCTGTTCTAAATCACTCCAAACTAGAATTTGCAATTCCGATACGCGTGAGTAGAAGGGAAATGCTTGAATGTCCAGGGTGAGTGGACTCTGTGGATGTTGGAACTACTGGAATCCGGCGAGAAAGCACATTGGGATTTTTTTTTTGTTCTAAATCTGTTCTAAATCACTCCAAACTAGAATTTGCAATTCCGATACGCGTGAGTAGGAGGGAAATGCTTGAATGTCCAGGGTGAGTGGACTCTGTGGATGTTGGAACTACTGGAATCCGGCGAGAAAGCACATTGGGATTTTTTTTTTGTTCTAAATCTGTTGTAAATCACTCCAAACTAGAATTTGCAATTCCGATACGCGTGAGTAGGAGGGAAATGCTTGAATGTCCAGGGTGAGTGGACTCTGTGGATGTTGGAACTACTGGAATCCGGTGAGAAAGCACATTGGGATTTTTGTTTTGTTTTAAATCTGTTCTAAATCACTCCAAACTAGAATTTGCAATTCCGATACGCGTGAGTAGAAGGGAAATGCTTGAATGTCCAGGGTGAGTGGAGTCTGTGGATGTTGGAACTACTGGAATCCGGCGAGAAATGTGGGAGATGGAGAGGTTTGTATATCGCCCATTTATTGTCAATGGGGAGGAAATTTAGGGAAATTTGGGGAATTTTGGGAAAGGGAAAACATGTGTTGGGTTTGAAAAATGGGAAAAGTAGTGTGGGTGGATGGTTGAAATGTCGAAATCAGGGTTAAAAACTGCACTTCATTTTGAGAATTTAGAACTATGACAACATCTAATCATTTGAATGGGAATATCCTGGAAATTTGGGAATATCGGGAAAACCAGAAGTTTTTTTGTTGAAAATATTGATACTAATCTGCGATGAGGTTGCGACTTGTCCAGGGTGTAGCGCGCCTTCCGCCCGATTGTAGCTGAGGTAGGCGCCAGCGCCCCTCATGACCCCAAAAGGGAATAAGCGGTAGAAAATGGATGGACGGATATTGATACTAGCAGTGAAGTGGCTAAATTATTAAATTACAAATTAAAAGTATAAATAAAATGCATAATAAATATTATTATTATAAACATTAAATTATATTAATTTAATTATTTTTATATATTAAACTATATTAAATTATGTTATTCATTTGTTATAATTATTATAAATGATTAAATTGCAAATTAAATGTAAAAATAAAATATGTAATATGTTATCATAAATATAAAATTATATTATTATTATAAAAAACTATATTAAACTATTATATATAAAATTACTACATATTAAACTATATTAAAAAATGTTATTCATTTGTTATAACTATTCTTATAAATTATTCAATTACAAATTAAATTGATAAATAAAATGTACACTAAATATGTAATTATAAATATTAAATTATATGAATTTGATTATTACTATATTATTATTATTATATTTATATAGCGCCTTTCTCTAGTGACTCAAAGCGCTTTACATAGTGAATCCCAATATCTAAGTTACATTTAAACCAGTGTGGGTGGCACTGGGAGCAGGTGGGTAAAGTGTCTTGCCCAAAGACACAACGGCAGTGACTAGCATGGCGGAAGAGGGAATCGAACCTGCAATCCTCAAGTTGCTGGCACGGCCGCTCTACCCACCGAGCTATATTAAACCATATTAAACTAGGTTGATTGACGACACTAAAAAGGCCCTAGTGTGTGAATGTTGTCTGTCTATCTGTGTTAGCCACTTGTCCAGGGTGCACCCTGCCTTCCGCCCATGTGCAGCTGGGATAGGCTCCAAAAGGGACAAGCGGTAGGAAATGGATGGATGGATTGTTTGGATAGATAATGTGTTTTGGATAATATACACATTATTATACATTATTAAATTACAATAATAAATACAATTTATAATAATCCATCCATCCATCATCTTCCGCTTATCCGAGGTCGGGTCGCGGGGGCAACAGCCTAAGCAGGGAATAAGTATAACGATATTATAATTATGACTTTTTGGGCCACAGTTCATACGCCGATGCCTTAACCGGTTGAATTTCCTCATATTTTACAATCTCCTGTAGCGTGTGACCTCTGACCTGTGTAATGGCCGCCGTGCATTCCTCCGTGATGGTTGCACACGGCGTACAGGTCGTACAGGAAGTCAGGAGGAGCCAGCTCGGAGCGTCGGGACCCTTTCCATCCCGGGTGAGGTGCGGCGGCGGCGCCGTGCGTGCGCTTCTTCACCATGTGCGGCGTCATGTCCAGGCCCGTCAGCGGGAAGTGCACGAAGGTGGTCAGCTTGTTCCTGCGCTCCCCCACCTGCCGGAAGCGCTTCAGGTGCAGGATGAGGATGTCGGGCAGCGTCCACAAGCTCATCTTCACCATGCCTTGCTGCAGCTGCTGGCAGTGAGGACACTTCCAGGCGTCGTCCGGCGCCAGCTGAAAGGAACACCACGCCTTTAGGACTAATTGATCACTGCTTTCTCATCGCCCTCAAAGGCGGCGCCATTGTTGCAAGGCAAGGGTGTTCTATATTCATTTAGACCCATTCACGTTTAAAATAGTGACAAACATTTACAACACACTCCAGAGTAGGGCCGCGGCAAACAATTATTTCTCTAAATACCATCAAATACTTTTGGAGTTATTCTGTCCGTTGAATGTCTTTGTATCAAACTGGTTTTAGTGGAGTTGTTACGGCTTCTCCCTCCTCTGCGGGAGCACCTAGAGCAGGGGTCACCAACGCGGTGCCCGCGGGCACCAGGTCACCCGTAAGGACCAGATGAGTTGCCCGCTGGCCTGTTCTAAAAATAGCTCAAATAGCAGCACTTACCAGTGAGCTGCCTCAATTTTTTAAATTCTATTTATTTACTAGCAAGCTGGTCTCGCTTTGCTCGACATTTTTAATTCTAAGAGAGACAAAACTCAAATAGAATTTGAAAATCCAAGAAAATATTTTAAAGACTTGGTCTTCACTTGTTTAAATAAATTAATTTATTTTTTTTACTTTGCTTCTTGTAACTTTCAGAAAGACAATTTTAGAACCTTAAAAATGGTTTAAGGATTTTTGAATATACATAACTTTTTACCTTTTAAATTCCTTCCTCTTCTTTCCTGACAATATAAATCAATGTTCAAGTACATTTTTTTTAATTGTAAAGAATAATAAATACATTTTGATTTAATTCTTCATGTTAACTTCTGTTTTTTTCGACGAAGAATATTTGTGAAATATTTCTTCAAACTTATGATTAAAATCCCCAAAAATTATTCTGGCAAATCTAGAACATTTTTGGAAGAAAATTTAAATCTTATTTCAAAGTCTTTTGAATTTCTTTTAAAATTTTTGTTCTGGAAAATCTAGAAGAAATAATGATTTTTTTTTTGTTAGAAATATAACTTGGTCCCATGTCATCAAAATTCTAAAATTAATCTTAATCAGGAAAAATTACTAATGATGTTCCATAAATGATTTTTGACATTTTTTCCAAAAGATTTGAATTAGCTAGTTTGTCTCTTCTTTTTTTTGGTTGAATTTTGAATTTTAAAGAGTCGAAATTGAAGATAAACTTTGTTTCAAAATGTAATTTTCATTTTTTCCCTGTTTTCTCCTCTTTTAAACCATTCAATTAAGTGTTTTTTTCATAATTTATTCTCTACAAAAATCCTTCCGTAAAAGGAAAAAAAATGTACAACGGAATGACAGACAAAAATACCCATTTTTATATATATATATATATATATATATATATATATATATATATATATATATATATATATATATATATTTATTAAAGGTAAATTGAGCAAATTGGCTATTTCTGGCAATTTATTTAAGTGTGTATCAAACTGGTAGCCGTTTGCAGTAATCAGTACCCAAGAAGTGAAGTGAAGTGAATTATATTTATATAGCGCTTTTCTCTAGTGACTCAAAGCACTTTACATAGTGAAACCCAATATCTAAGTTACATTTAAACCAGTGTGGGTGGCACTGGGAGCACGTGGGTAAAGTGTCTTGCCCAAGGACACAACGGCAGTGACTAGAATGGCGGAAGCAGGAATCGAACCTGCAACCCTTAAGTTGCTGGCACGGCCACTCTACCAACCGAACTATACCGCCCCACAAGTAGCTGTTGGTTTCAAAAAGGTTGGTGACCCCTGACCTAGAGGCTCCGCTGTGAGCTCCACAGGACATGCCCCCGCAGCTGGATACAATCCGCAATCAGCGCACCTGGTCCTGGATGAGATGGACCTGAATAAAGGACCGGTGGACCCAAGATTCCTGGCGGGAACTTAGTTTCTCAATGGTGTACCGTAAGCCGACACAATCTTTATGCTCTCTTTTTCTTCCCCATGCTTGATTTGTCCCGTCTTCTCCCTGTCAGGCTTGCCCCTGACTTTTTTTCTATGTTTTAGTTTTATTTCTCTGCATTTGTCTATTTCCTGTGTTTAGTATTTCCAGTCTTTTAGTTCCTGTCAAGTGCTCTTAATTTGTCAGCTTCCTGTCTTGTTCCCTGAGTGCTGTGTTCCCCTTCAGCTGTGGCTGATTGGCATCTGGCCACACCTGTTGCCAATCAGCCGGCTCCTATTTGTACCTGCTTTGTCTTGTGTCAGTGGCTGGATCATTGTATTGTATTGTCATTTGTATTGTCGTTGCCTCATGTCACTCTTGTGTCTTTGCTACCTGTCGTGTCCGGCATTATTTCAGCTATTACCTGTCGTGCTACATCCTGTCCTGGCCGTCGTAGCGGTAAGCTGTTTTTGTTAGCCATAGCTATTTCCAGTTTTTCTGTATGTTATCCTGTAGCTTCCATGCTAAAGTTCCTTTTTGTTTCTTGTTAGCTTCTATGCTAAAGGCCTTTTGTTTTTTATCCGCCCACGTGCGCACTTTTCGTTTGAACCCTTTTTTTGGTTTTGTCTTAGTATTTATATTAAAATCATGTTTGCTCACTCCATGCCTGCCTCCATCTCTGCATCTTGGGGTTCGTCAACAAATACCCCTGACACTCCCTTGTGCCCGCAGTGTTTTCCTTCCGTTGCCTTGGTTTCGAGCTATGCGTCTCACTCAATGGACCCCCTCCCCCGCCTTTCCGGATCTCGATCCCCTTGCATGAACACGGACTCTGACACTTCTCTCTTGCCCTTGGATCTCGCCTCTTTTAGCCTCTTCCCTTTGGACTTTCAGTTTGGAACAACAACACCCGGTAACACTGAACAGATAACTGCTTCACATAGTCTGACACCATACACACTCTTGAATTTAGTCACACTCCAATCTATAGTTTATTAAGTATTTTGAACATTATTTATTATATCATATTGTTCATATATATATATATATATATATATATATATACATATAATAATATACATCGAGAAATACGCCCCCTGGTGTCTGAGCCGTCATCTCCCTCTGTTACACCACAACAGGAGTGGTGCAACACATTCTACAAACACATTTATTGTGTATAGAAACTTTATATGTGTGTTGTTTGGTCCGGGATGGAAAAGAAAAAGGACTTCATATTCCAAACTATAGAGCGCACCGGTATATAAGCCCCGCCCACTACATTTTTAGGAAACAAAAAACTATTTTTCCATATATTAGCCGCACCGGACTATAAGCTGTAGATATATATATGTTGTGGAGGGAGGTGTGGCCAGCGAGCCTGAAAGAGCAAAGGTCACCGCCTCCGTCTATGGTGCTGAGGACGAGCACCGTCACACGGGGGCGGGGCATGTGCTGATGGCGAGACACAGCTGACAGGTGATTAATTTCCCAGGTGGCACGTGTGGATCTAATCATTTGTTGTCTTTAGCGGTGAGCGGCCGAGAGCAGAGGACGTTAAAACGTTTGTTAAAAACTGCACGCTTGGCTCCTGTGCCGTGTCTACAGTGGAACTGCTAGGAAGCCACTTCTAAAATTTTGTAAAATTAGTTATTTTGAGGGAAATATTTAGTAAATGTTTATTTACATACCTTTTATTTGTTTTCAAACTGTGTGTGTAACACGGCAGTAAAACGGCTGATCAAACAAAACAGAAGCCATCGTCATGATGGCGCCATAGCAAACAATAACACACCTTTTATAGTAATCGCCTTGTGGTGATATATTATCTGCAGCGGACTAAAAGGCGCAGATATACACGTTGTGACATGAGTTATTTACACAGAAAGTTTATTTACATGCCTTAATTGTTTCCAAACGAAGCAATGTAGTATATGTTAGTCTACAAAATAACAGGTTTTTCCCCATTTTGCGGAACATTGCCATATTTTCCAGACTACAAAGCATACTGGAACACGCCCAGGGAGGAGGAACAAGAACACGCTCAGTGAGGTGGAACAAGAACAAGCCCAGTGAGGTGGAGCGGGAACACGCCTAGTTAGGTGGACCGGGAACACGGCTTGTGAAGTGGGGGAGAACACTCGCAGTGATGTATACCGGGAACACGCCCAGTGAGGTAGAGTGGGAACACACCCTGTGAGGTGGAACAAGAACACGCCCAGTGAGCTGGAGTGGGAACATGCACAGAGAGATGGAAAGAAAGAACACGCCCAGTGAGGTGGAACAAGAACACGGCGAGTGAGATGGAACAAGAACACGCCCAACGCCCAGTGAGGTGGAGCGGGAACACGCCCAGTGAGGTGCAACAAGAACATGCCCGGAGAGGTGGAGCGGAATACGCCCAGTGAGTTGGAACAAAAACACGGCCAGTGAGGTGGAGTGGAACACGCCCAATGAGGTGGAACAAGGAACACACTCAGTGAGGTTGAACAAGAACACACCCAGTGAGGTGGAACAGGTACACACCCAGTGTGGTAGAGCGGGAACACGCCCAGTGAGGTGGAGCGGGAACATGCCCAGTGAGGTGGAACAAATACACGCCCAGTGAGGTGGAGCAGGACCATGCTCAGTGAGGTGGAGTGGGAACACGCCCAGTGAGTTGGAACAGGAACACGCCCAGTGAGGTGGAACAAGAACACACCCAGTGAGGTGGAGCGGGAACTTGCCCAGTGAGGTTCAACAAAAACATGCCCATTGAGGTGGAACAAGAACATGCCAGTGAGGTGGAGCGGGAACATGCCCAGTGAGGTGGAACAAGAACACGTCCAGTGAGGTGGAACAAGAACATGTCCAGTGAGTTGGAATAAGAACATGCCCAGTGAGGTTGAACAAAAACACGCCCAGTGAGGTGGAACAAGAACACGCCCAGTGAGGTGGAAAAAGAACATGTCCAGTGAGGTGGAACAAGAACATGTCCAGTGAGGTGGAATAAGAACATGCCCAGTGAGGTGGAACAAGAACATGTCCAGTGAGGTGGAATAAGAACATGCCCAGTGAGGTGGAACAAGAACATGTCCAGTGAGGTGGAACAAGAACACGCCAGTGAGGTGGAGCGGGAACATGCCCAATGAGGTGGAGGTGGAACACGTCCAGTGAGATGGAACAGGAACACGCCCAGTGAGGTGGAACAAGAACACACCCAGTGAGGTGGAGCGGGAACTTGCCCAGTGAGGTTCAACAAAAACATGCCCATTAAGGTAGAACAAGAACATGCCAGTGAGGTGGAACAAGAACACGTCCAGTGAGGTGGAACAAGAACATGTCCAGTGAGTTGGAATAAGAACATGCCCAGTGAGGTTGAAAAAAAACACGCCCAGTGAGGTGGAACAAGAACACGCCCAGTGAGGTGGAAAAAGAACATGTCCAGTGAGGTGGAACAAGAACATGTCCAGTGAGGTGGAATAAGAAGATGCCCAGTGAGGTGGAACAAGAACATGTCCAGTGAGGTGGAACAAGAACACGCCAGTGAGGTGGAGCGGGAACATGCCCAATGAGGTGGAGGTGGAACACGTCCAGTGAGATGGAACAAGAACACGTCCAGTGAGGTGGAACAAGAGCATGCCGAGTGAGGTGCACACCTGCTCCTCCTTGGTGTAGAGCTGGAAGCACTGGTCCAAGGTGCAGCTGTACTGCTGGACATGTTGCTGCTGCTGACGCCGCACACTCTCCGCGTCCTTCACCACTTCCTCCTGGATGTTGCCAAACAGGCTGTGGACAAAAACACTTGTTCAACACACAAACCACTTGATTGTCAGGCTAAAAAGTGCTTAGTTCACCAGTCTTTGAGTCTGTACTCCCACTCGATGATGAGCTTCACGTGGGCGGGGCCTCCTGGGCTGCAGAATTTCAGCGCTCTAAAAAGACCAAAGCATGAACACATGAATCCATGATGTCACCAAACTGCAGTGCGCACTCTTGTGTCCACTAGATGTCAGTGTTTCCATAGACCATAGTCATGTGCCGCCTGCATGATCAGATCAGACAACCCAGCAGGCACGAGACATTGAAACAATGTTGATTACACGCACTCGTCCTTTATAACCGGCTTTGAAACAACGATGCAAAATAGTTGTATTTATACATTTTAGGCGACTTTGGATCCACATTGTTGTTTGGGAAATGACCAAAATTCAATGGTCACATCAAGGTCACGACCAGAAAGTAAATAAACGTTGTCAAAAAGCATGTTGTTTAAACATTGTATTTGTGTTGTAGTGTATTGGTTGAGAATGATGCAAGTGTCTATTTTAGTTGGATTAGCCAACTATCAAAATGACTTTAAAAGTCTTACATAAGCGTTATAAAGAAGGCAACACATGATGTGTCTATATTAGCCTACTATCAAAATGACTTTAAAAGCCTTTTATGAGTGTTATAATGAAGGCAACAAATGATGTAAGTGTCTATATTAGCCTACTATCAAAATGACTTTAAAAGACTTATATAAGTGTTATAATGAAGACAACACATGATATAAGTGTCTATAATAGCTATATTAGCCTAATATCAAAATGACTTTAAAATACTTATATAAGTGTTTTGATAAAAAGAACACATGATGTAAGTGTCTATACTATCAAAATGACTTTAAAAGACTTATATAAGTGTTATAATGAAGACAACACTTGATGTAAGTGTCTATATGAGCCTAAAATCAAAATGACTTTAAAATACTTATATAAGTGTTATAATGAAAACAATACATGATGTAAGTGTCTATATTAGCCTACTATCAAAATGACTTTAAAAGACTTATATAAGTGTTATAATGAAGACAATACATGATGTGTCTGTATTAGCCTACTATCAAAATGACTTTATAATACTTATATAAGTGTTATAATGAAGACAACAGTTGATGTAAGTGTCTATATGAGCCTACTATCAAAATGACTTTAAAAGACTTATATAAGTGTTATAATGAAGACAACACATGATGTAAGTGTCTATATTAGCCTACTATCAAAATGACTTTAAAAGCCTTTTATAAGTGTTATAATGAAGACAATACATGATGTGTCTGTATTAGCCTACTATCAAAATGACTTTAAAAGACTTATATAAGTGTTATAATGAAGACAATACATGATGTGTCTGTATTAGCCTACTATCAAAATGACTTTATAATACTTATATAAGTGTTATAATGAAGACAACAGTTGATGTAAGTGTCTATATGAGCCTACTATCAAAATGACTTTAAAAGCCTTTTATAAGTGTTATAAAGAAGACAACACATGATGTAAGTGTCTATATGAGCCTACTATCAAAATTACTTTAAAAGACACGTATATAAGTGTTTTAATGAAGACAACACTTGATGTAAGTGTCTATATGAGCCTACTATCAAAATTACTTTAAAAGACTCATAAGTGTTATAATGATGACAACACATGAGCTAACTGTCTATATTAGCTATGCTAGCCTACTATCAAAAGGACTTTAAAAGTCTTATATAATTGTTATAATGAAGACAACACGTGATGTAAGTGTCTGTATTAGCTTACTATCAAAATTACTTTAAAAGACTCGTATAAGTGTTATAATGAAGACAACACATGAGCTAAGTGTCTATATTAGCTATGCTAGCCTACTATTAAAATGACATTAAATGTCTTATATATGAGTTATAATGAAGGCAACACATGGTGTAAGTGTCTATATGAGCCTACTATCAAAATGACTTTAATAGACTTGTACAAGTTTTTATAATGAAGTAAACATGTGATGTAAGTGTCTATATTAGCCTACTATCAAAATGACTTTAAAAGCCTTTTATAAGTGTTATAAAGAAGACAACACGTGATGTAAGTGTCAATATGAGCCTACTATCAAAATTACTTTAAAAGACACGTATATAAGTGTTATAATGAAGACAACACTTGATGTAAGTGTCTATATTAGCCTACTATCAAAATGACTTTAAAAGACTTATATAAGTGTTATAATGAAGACAACACATGATATAAGTGTCTATAATAGCTATATTAGCCTAATATCAAAATGACTTTAAAAGACTTATATAAGTGTTATAATGAAGACAACACATGATATAAGTGTCTATAATAGCTATATTAGCCTAATATCAAAATGACTTTAAAATACTTATATAAGTGTTTTGATAAAAAGAACACATGATGTAAGTGTCTATACTATCAAAATGACTTTAAAAGACTTATATAAGTGTTATAATGAAGACAACACTTGATGTAAGTGTCTATATGAGCCTAAAATCAAAATGACTTTAAAATACTTATATAAGTGTTATAATGAAAACAATACATGATGT
This sequence comes from Nerophis ophidion, assembly GCF_033978795.1. Lineage (NCBI taxonomy): Eukaryota > Metazoa > Chordata > Actinopteri > Syngnathiformes > Syngnathidae > Nerophis > Nerophis ophidion. Next base: position 36,049,747 of record NC_084633.1, on the reverse strand, counting down.
AAGTGTCTATATTAGCCTACTATCAAAATGACTTTAAAAGACTTATATAAGTGTTATAATGAAGACAATACATGATGTGTCTGTATTAGCCTACTATCAAAATGACTTTATAATACTTATATAAGTGTTATAATGAAGACAACAGTTGATGTAAGTGTCTATATGAGCCTACTATCAAAATGACTTTAAAAGACTTATATAAGTGTTATAATGAAGACAACACATGATGTAAGTGTCTATATTAGCCTACTATCAAAATGACTTTAAAAGCCTTTTATAAGTGTTATAATGAAGACAATACATGATGTGTCTGTATTAGCCTACTATCAAAATGACTTTAAAAGACTTATATAAGTGTTATAATGAAGACAACAGTTGATGTAAGTGTCTATATGAGCCTACTATCAAAATGACTTTAAAAGCCTTTTATAAGTGTTATAAAGAAGACAACACATGATGTAAGTGTCTATATGAGCCTACTATCAAAATTACTTTAAAAGACACGTATATAAGTGTTTTAATGAAGACAACACTTGATGTAAGTGTCTATATGAGCCTACTATCAAAATTACTTTAAAAGACTCATAAGTGTTATAATGATGACAACACATGAGCTAACTGTCTATATTAGCTATGCTAGCCTACTATCAAAAGGACTTTAAAAGTCTTATATAATTGTTATAATGAAGACAACACGTGATGTAAGTGTCTGTATTAGCTTACTATCAAAATTACTTTAAAAGACTCGTATAAGTGTTATAATGAAGACAACACATGAGCTAAGTGTCTATATTAGCTATGCTAGCCTACTATTAAAATGACATTAAATGTCTTATATATGAGTTATAATGAAGGCAACACATGGTGTAAGTGTCTATATGAGCCTACTATCAAAATGACTTTAATAGACTTGTACAAGTTTTTATAATGAAGTAAACATGTGATGTAAGTGTCTATATTAGCCTACTATCAAAATGACTTTAAAAGCCTTTTATAAGTGTTATAAAGAAGACAACACGTGATGTAAGTGTCAATATGAGCCTACTATCAAAATTACTTTAAAAGACACGTATATAAGTGTTATAATGAAGACAACACTTGATGTAAGTGTCTATATTAGCCTACTATCAAAATGACTTTAAAAGACTTATATAAGTGTTATAATGAAGACAACACATGATATAAGTGTCTATAATAGCTATATTAGCCTAATATCAAAATGACTTTAAAAGACTTATATAAGTGTTATAATGAAGACAACACATGATATAAGTGTCTATAATAGCTATATTAGCCTAATATCAAAATGACTTTAAAATACTTATATAAGTGTTTTGATAAAAAGAACACATGATGTAAGTGTCTATACTATCAAAATGACTTTAAAAGACTTATATAAGTGTTATAATGAAGACAACACTTGATGTAAGTGTCTATATGAGCCTAAAATCAAAATGACTTTAAAATACTTATATAAGTGTTATAATGAAAACAATACATGATGTAAGTGTCTATATTAGCCTACTATCAAAATGACTTTAAAAGACTTATATAAGTGTTATAATGAAGACAATACATGATGTGTCTGTATTAGCCTACTATCAAAATGACTTTATAATACTTATATAAGTGTTATAATGAAGACAACAGTTGATGTAAGTGTCTATATGAGCCTACTATCAAAATGACTTTAAAAGACTTATATAAGTGTTATAATGAAGACAACACATGATGTAAGTGTCTATATTAGCCTACTATCAAAATGACTTTAAAAGCCTTTTATAAGTGTTATAATGAAGACAATACATGATGTGTCTGTATTAGCCTACTATCAAAATGACTTTAAAAGACTTATATAAGTGTTATAATGAAGACAACAGTTGATGTAAGTGTCTATATGAGCCTACTATCAAAATGACTTTAAAAGCCTTTTATAAGTGTTATAAAGAAGACAACACATGATGTAAGTGTCTATATGAGCCTACTATCAAAATTACTTTAAAAGACACGTATATAAGTGTTTTAATGAAGACAACACTTGATGTAAGTGTCTATATGAGCCTACTATCAAAATTACTTTAAAAGACTCATAAGTGTTATAATGATGACAACACATGAGCTAACTGTCTATATTAGCTATGCTAGCCTACTATCAAAAGGACTTTAAAAGTCTTATATAATTGTTATAATGAAGACAACACGTGATGTAAGTGTCTGTATTAGCTTACTATCAAAATTACTTTAAAAGACTCGTATAAGTGTTATAATGAAGACAACACATGAGCTAAGTGTCTATATTAGCTATGCTAGCCTACTATTAAAATGACATTAAATGTCTTATATATGAGTTATAATGAAGGCAACACATGGTGTAAGTGTCTATATGAGCCTACTATCAAAATGACTTTAATAGACTTGTACAAGTTTTTATAATGAAGTAAACATGTGATGTAAGTGTCTATATTAGCCTACTATCAAAATGACTTTAAAAGCCTTTTATAAGTGTTATAAAGAAGACAACACGTGATGTAAGTGTCAATATGAGCCTACTATCAAAATTACTTTAAAAGACACGTATATAAGTGTTATAATGAAGACAACACTTGATGTAAGTGTCTACATGAGCCTACTATCAAAATTACTTTAAAAGACTCATATAAGTGTTATAATGATGACAACACATGAGCTAACTGTCTATATTAGCCATGCTAGCCTACTATCAAAAGGACTTTAAAAGTCTTATATAATTGTTATAATGAAGACAACCCGTGATGTAAGTGTCTAAATTAGCTTACCATCAAAATTACTTTAAAACACTCGTATAAGTGTTATAATGAAGACAACACATGAGCTAAGTGTCTATATTAGCTATGCTAGCCTACTATTAAAATTACATTAAATGTCTTATATAAGTGTTATAATGAAGGCAACACATGGTGTAAGTGTCTATATGAGCCTACTATCAAAATGACTTTAATAGACTTGTACAAGTTTTTATAACGAAGTAAACATGTGATGTAAGTGTCGATATTAGCTATATTAGCCTACTATCAAAATGCCTTTTAAAGTCTTATGTAAGTGTTATAAGGAAGACAACACGTGATGTAAGTGTCTACATTAGCCCACTATCAAAACAACTATGTGTCACAGGCTGACACAAATCTTCATTGACAGAAATGTTGAAATGTAATATTTATTCTACATATTTTTACAACATTGGAAAACATTAGTAAAACTTCTCAGAGGGTGAGATAACTTCTGGAAATGACTGACTTAGAATGGCCAAAAGATATAGATGTGTGTCCAAGTTACAGGAAACATCTTCTAATGGATTTATTACAATCTTTGCAAGCTAGGTAACATTTACTGTGGTCTGGAACAACATGGCACATTACATACAGATAATGTAAATATAGATTAAACACACAGAGTACATAGGTAAAGGAAATAAAATGAACTTAAATATACCTACAAAAAGGCATGATGATGCAATATGTGCATATAGCTAGCCTAAAGAGCAAGTTAGCATCGATTAGCTTGCAGTTATGCAGTGCCCAAACATGCCTGATTAGTACTCCACACAAATCAATAACATCAACAAAGCTCACTTTTGTGCATTCACGCAGAGTATAAAATGTTTGGTGGACAAAATGAGACAAAGGAGAAGTGGCAAAAATAAGGTATTTCTGTGGCAGCATCGGAGAAAGTTGTACATGTAAACAAACTACGGTGAGTTCAAGGACTGATGAAATTAGTAGGACAAACGGGCGCTCATCAGTGAAGCATGCTTAATATAAACAATGGGATTTCCAACATATTTGGAAGTTTGTCCTCCAACAGAAAATATATTAAAAATCTATTTTTACCCTCATCTTTTTCCATTTTCATACATTTTTGAAAAATATCCAGGCAGTCACTAGGGCGGCGCCAAAGAGCCGTGAGTTGCCGACCTCCCGCTCTAACCGAATGGCCGAACTCTTTGTCGTGTGATAAACTCACAATAACTTTCTCCTTTGAATCATTTCAACCTCCGTCAATCTCGATGGACTACTTTTAGTCTTGCCATTACTTGCAAGTCGTTCCGGGACCTTCCGTGAAAAAAAAAAAAAGCCGAAACCGCATGATTTACAAACTTTATGATTGTTATGAATAGAAACGTTTGTTATCATGAGGCAAATCCCTACATTCCATATTTTGTACAAGGCAGCACGGTGGAGCAGAGGGTTAGGCATGTGCCTTACAACACGAAGGTCTTGAGTTCAATCCCGGGCTCGAAGACCTGCACATGGGGATAGGCCCCTCCCACCTTTAAAGACAAGCACTTGGGGTTAGGCCCCTCCCACCTCCAAATACATGCACCTGGGGATAGGCCCCTCTTACCTCCAAATACATGCACCTGGGGATAGGCCCCTCCCACCTCCAAATACATGCACCTGGGGATAGGCCCCTCCTACCTCCAAATACATGCACCTGGGGATAGGCCCCTCCCACCTTCAAACACATGCACTTGGGGATAGGCCCCTCCCACCTTCAAAGACATGCACCTGGGGATAGGCCCCTCCCACCTCCAAATACATGCACTTGGGCATAGGCCCCTCCCACCTCCAAAGAAATGCACCTGGGGATAGGCCCCTCCCACCTCCAAATACGTGCACCTGAGGATAGTCCCCTCCCACCTTCAAAGACAAGCACTTGGGGTTAGGACCCTCCCACCTCCAAATACATGCACCTGGGCATAGGCCCCTCCCACCTCCAAAGAAATGCGCCTGGGGATAGGCCCCTCCCACCTTCAAAGACATGCACCTGGGGATAGGCCCCTCCCACCTCCAAATACATGCACTTGGGGATAGGCCCCTCCCACCTTCAAAGACATGCACCTGGGGATAGGCCCCTCCCACCTCCAAATACATGCACCTGGGCATAGGCCCCTCCCACCTTTAAAGACATGCACCTGGGGATAGGCTTCTCCCACCTTCAAAGACATGCACCTGGGGATAGGCCCCTCCCACCTCCAAATACATGCACCTGGGGATAGTCCCCTCCCACCTTTAAAGACATGCACCTGGGGATAGGCCCCTCCCACCTTCAAAGACATGCACCTGGGGATAGGCCCCTCCCACCTCCAAAGACATGCACCTGGGGATAGGCCCCTCCCACCTTCAAATTCATGCACCTGGGAATAGGTTGATTGGCAACACTAAATTTGCCCTAGTGTGTGAATGTTTGTCTCTGTTGTCCTGAGTGTACCCCACCTTCCGCCCAAATGCCGCAGAGATAGTCACCAGCACCCCCCGCCACCCCGAAAGGGACGAGCGGTAGAAATGGATGGATGGGTGTCGACTTGGAACAGGATATAGAGTGCTATACAGCACTGTACGTCAAACAAACAACAATGGAGTGAGATTCAATTTGTATTTAATAAAAAAGCCAAAACAACAACAACAAGCTGAACTGTCTCTCTTCCTATGCAGCTGCCCTGCGAACACCAACACACACGCTCAACAAAACTTCTCAAAAATAAAATATATAACCCGCTTTACTTCGTTGATTACTAAAACTACAAACCCTGTTTCCATATGAGTTGGGAAATTGTGTTAGATGTAAATATAAACAGAATACAATCATTTGTGAATCCTTTTCAACCCATATTCAGTTGAATGCACTACAAAGACAACATATTTGATGTTCAAACTCATAAACTGATATTTTTTGGGCAAATAATCATTAACTTTAGAATTTGATGCCAGCAACACGTGACAAAGAAGTTGGGAAAGGTGGCAATAAATACTGATAAAGTTGAGGAATGCCCATCAAACACTTATTTGGAACATCCCACAGGCGTGCAGGCTAATTGGGAACAGGTGGGTGCCATGATTGGGTATAAAAACAGCTTCCCAAAAAATGCTCAGTCTTTCACAAGAAAGGATGGGGCGAGGTACACCCCTTTGTCCACAACTGCGTGAGCAAATAGTCAAACAGTTTAAGAACAACGTTTCTCAAAGTGCAATTGCAAGAAATGTAGGGATTTCAACATCTACGCTCCATAATATCATCAAAAGGTTCAGAGAATCTGGAGAAATCACTCCACGTAAGCGGCATGGCCGGAAACCAACATTGAATGACCGTGACCTTCCATCCCTCAGACGGCACTGTATCAAAAACCAACATCAATCTTCAAAGCAGGGGCGCTCACACTTTTTCTGCAGGCGAGCTACTTTTCAATTGACCAAGTCGAGGAGATCTACCTCATTCCTATTTATAATTTATATTTATTTATTTATGAAAGAGACATTTTTGTTAACAAGTTAATGGTGTTTAATGATAATACAAGCATGTTTAACACACATAGATTCCTTTCTTTCATGAAGACAAGAATATAAGTTGGTGTATTACCTGATTCTGATGACTTGCATTGATTGGAATTAGACAGTGGTGCTGATAACGTCCGCATTTTCAAATGGAGGAAAAAAAAAAGTCCTCCTTTCTGTCCAATACCACATGAAAGTGGTTGGATTTGGCATCTCATTTGTCCAACTTGCATACTCGTTTTTAAACACTTTGTTATGAGAGTAGCGTATGTGTGTGGCCCTTTAATGTCTGGCAGCAGGTGAGTGACGTCAGTGAGAGTGCGGGTGGGCAAGCAAGTGAGAAAGCGGTCGCTGAGGGCGGGGGAGAAATACATTGGCATCAAACTCCGTAGCTTGCTAGCTTGTGCACGCTAGCTTTCTGAGACTCTTATTTTGTTAGCACAGGCAGGATGAAACAGGTCTTTTATGGTGAAGACAGGAACTGTGCAGTCGGTCTTTAGAGTTTTGACAGTAGGTACGGAGTCCCTAGAAATAAAATGTGTATCTCTGCGTCCACCCTGTTAGTGATTTTTTTCTTAAATATGAGCTCGCAGCAGCCAGCGTCATCTCACAAGATCCTCGGGTGCCGAGAATGTCAAACAACTGACGAAAGTAAAGTCTTGGTATGATTGATGATTGCTCATTTTTATGTCTATTTTTTAATGCCTGGCTTGAGATCGACTGACACACCCTCCGAGATCGACCAGTCGATCGCGATAGACGTAATGCCCACCCCTACTTTAAAGGATATCACCACATGGGCTCAGGAACACTTCGGAAAACCACTGTCACTAAATACAGTTGGTCGCCACATCTTTAAGTGCAAGTTAAAGCTGTACTATGTAAAGTGAAAGCCATTTATCAACAACATCCAGGAACGCCGCCGGCTTCTCTGGGTCCGAGAGCATCTAAGATGGACTGATGCAAAGTGGAAAAGTGTTCTGTGGTCTGACAAGTCCACATTTCCATTTATTTTGGGAAATATTCGACATTGTGTCATCCGGACAAAAGGGGAAGCGAACCATCCAGACTGTTATCGACGCAAAGTTCAAAAGCCAGCATCTGTGATGGTATGGGGGTGCATTAGTGCCCAAAGCATGGGTAACTTACACATCTGCGAAGGCACTATTAATGCTGAAAGGTACATACAGCTTTTGGAACAACATATGTTGCCATCTAAGCGCCGTCTTTTTCATTGACGCCCCTGCTTATTTCAGCAAGACGATGCCAAGCCACATTTGGCACGTGTTACAACACAATCTTCGTGAAAAAAAGAGTGTGGGTACTTTCCGCTTCAGATGGTTTCCTGTGGACGGGACTCTCGCTGCTGTCTTGGAGCCACTATGGATTGAACTTTCACAGTATCATGTTGGACCCGCTCGACATCCATTGCTTTCGGTCCCCTAGAGGGGGGGGGTTGCCCACATCTGAGGTCCTCTCCAAGGTTTCTCATAGTCAGCATTGTCGCTGGCGTCCCACTGAATGTGAATTCTCCCTGCCCACTGGGTGTGAGTTTTCCTTGCCCTTTTGTGGGTTCTTCCGAGGATGTTGTAGTCGTAATGATTTGTGCAGTCCTTTGAGACATTTGTGATTTGGGGCTATATAAATAAACATTGATTGATTGACTTTCCTGGCCCGCCTGCAGTCCAGACCTGTCTCCCATGGACAATGTGTGGCGCATTATGAAGCGTAAAATACGACAGCAGGGACCCCGGACTGTTGAAGGACTGAAGCTCTACATAAAACAAGAATGGGAAAGAATTCCACTTTCAAAGCTTCAACAATTAGAATCCTCAGTTCCCAAACGTTTATTGAGTGTTGTTAAAAGAAAAGGTGATGTAACACAGTGGTGAACATGCCCTTTCCCAACTACTTTGGCACGTGTTGCAACCATGAAATTCTAAGTTAATTATTATTTGCAAAAAAAAAAAGTTGATCAGTTTGAACATCAAATATCTTGTATTTGTAGTGCATTCAATTGAATATGGGTTGAAAATGATCTGCAAATCATTGTATTCTGTTTATATTTACATCTAATACAATTTCTCAACTCATATGGAAACGGGGTTTGTACAAAAATGTTGTAAAAAAGTAAAAAAAAAACCCACTTAAAAAGCAGACAAAGTAGCACGGTATCTAACAGCAGCACTAAATGATTACCGGCGATCAATTAGCCCGTTCACAGTGGATGTGCTGCCGGGCACAAAATGGCCGCGCTGCAGACTCACGTTGAGCGGATGGAACGATCAAGATTTCTACAACAAAAGTGAAAAGTTTGCAGAATGAGGGGTTTGTAGACGGAGGTTCCACTGTATTCAGAGCCTCTACAACGTGAGGACCGCGGAAGAATCCGACACTGAAGAGCGGACGACCTTGAAAAAAGGCCAATGACTCTGTGGGAAAACATAAAACCTCCCTGCCAGGTCACGGCTCAATTCCAAAGGCTCATTTTATTTCGTCCCTGGAACATGAAAACACCTAGTCATTGAACACCGCCCGCCCCCACTCCACTCCACTCCACCTGCCCCCACGCTGCACACTCACCTGTCAACAGCCGGGTGGTAGAGCGGCCGGGCGTCCTGAGGTGACAAGTAGCTGTAAAATGAAGATCCTCCAACAACGCGGATGTTGAAGAGGACTCTGTTGTTCTGGAAGGAAAAACAGGTCAATCAAAACATGCTCAAACATTGTGTATGTATGTACATACATAAATACATACATACATACATACATATATATATATATATATATATACACATATATATGTATAAATACATATTTACATATAAATATATATATATGTTTGTGTATATATATATATATATATATATGTGTGTATATATGTATATATATACACATATAAACATACATAAATACATATACACTAACACACACACATATATTAATATACACACATATATATATATATATATATATATATATATATATATATAAATAAATACACATAAATATATACACACATATATATATATATATATATATATATATATATATATATATATATATATATACATACACATGGCCCTGCGATGAGGTGGCGACTTGTCCAGGGTGTACACCGCCTTCCGCCCGATTGAAGCTGAGATAGGCGCCAGCGCCCCCCGCGACCCCAAAAGGGAATAAGCGGCAGAAAATGGATGGATATTTATATACACACGCGTGTGTGTGTATATGTATGTATGTATACATAAATGATAAATGGGTTGTACTTGTATAGCGCTTTTCTACCTTCAAGGTACTCAAAGCGCTTTGACACTACTTCCACATTTACCCATTCACACACACATTCACACACTGATGGAAGGAGCTGCCATGCAAGGCGCCAACCAGCACCCATCAGGAGCAAGGGTGAAGTGTCTTGCTCAGGACACAACGGACGTGACGAGGTTGGTTCTAGGTGGGATTTGAACCAGTGACCTATACACATATGTGTATATATGTATATATATACACAAACATAAATACACACACACACACACACACACACATATATATATATATATATATATATATATATACACACGCACACACACACACACACACAATGGATGTATGTATGTGTATATATATATATAATGTATATATACACACATACTGTATACATATATACATACATATATATACATATATACACACATACTGTATATATATATATATATATACACATACTGTATACACATATATATATATATATATACACACATACTGTATACACATATATATATATATATATACATATATACACACATACTGTATATATATATATATACACACATACTGTATACACATATATATATATATATATATATATATACACACATACTGTATACACACATATATATATACATATATATATATATATACATATATACACACATACTATATACATATATAGAACATACACACAAAAATGCACATATTAAAATAATAGATGTATAATAAATAATTTGTATAATTGGATAATAAGAGTTAGTAGGTGAAAGTTTGACTCCTTCCTTGTATCGTGACGACCTCCTTAAAGTTTTTTAATCAACCCGAAATATCAAGCAGCCAAAATGTGCCAAACATGGACAAAAGTGTGGAGAGTGTTTTTCATTTTTCCCATCATGCTTTGTAATGGATTTAAAAGGGGTTTAATTGAAAATTGTTATTTTATTTATGGCGTATGGACGTTTTTTGTTTCGTTTTATAATACTCACAAATTTGAGTGAGCAGGTTGTGTTATGTGTGACCATGTGTAACGTTTTGTGTTGGATAGATATTTTTGTTGTGCACCATGACTAGGTAAGGTTGTTTGCATTAGGTCATACAGGTAAATAATGTGCTGTTATAACTCAACTCAGAGCATTTATCATTGATCAGCGTTACTTGCTTTGTCCACAACATGTCAACAAAACAGAATTGAAAATATTAAACTTTTAAAATAAATGGAGATTTCCCTACGGAACAAAATGCTCAACTAAATTCATGACGTCGAGCGGATTGGATTACAAGTAAGATTGCAGTTTTTAACACCAACAAAACAATAATGCATGGTAAAAAACCCTGGACGGTAAAGTGAGGCTCCACTTTTCGAAAAATGACCTAGCTTGATGCTAATTTCCATTGGATTTGCCATAGACAGGCTACTATTAGCGATTTCAACACCTTCAAATTGGCTAACGAAAATCACAACTAAGATGAACGTTAGACTCAGTAATAATTCCCACAGTATAAACACGTTGTAGGGCGCTATATTCAGTTCCATGAAAGAAGCTACTTCCTAGTTAAACAACACAGCATAGACAGCCCGTACATTACTGCCATCTAAAGTCTTGGAAGTGCAACTGCACTGCAAGTGATACCATTTTATGAAAACAAACACGAAATAACAACTGGACAGCACAGTTATCATAATCAGCACATTAAAAAAACATATTTCAAACAAGGGGCGCTTTTTGCAAATATGAAACAGGTTTCTGCTTTCCTGTGAAATGTGGTCAGTGGATGCTGTCTGGGCTGAAAAATACAAACTCCCACGCTCAGGCCTGCCAGGAAAGAACGGCACATTCCTAAAGATCTGAATATGTTGACGTAGATACAGAACCACCACCTTGGGTGATGTTACACAATACTGCAAACACTAGGTTTTTAGGATGCTTTTATTGTGGTATTCATATATATATATATGTATATATATATATATATATATATATATATATATATATATATATATATATATATATATATATATATATATATATATATATATATATATGTATATATATATATATATATATATGTATATATATATATATACACAAATATATTAGGGTTGTGCCGATACCAATAATTTGGTACCTGTACCAAATGTATATTTCTGATATTTTTCCAAATAAAGGGAAGTACGAAAAAGTGTACATTTTGGCTTTATATTAACAGAACATTTTCCAATACAATAAACATCTGTTTCCTATTGCACTCAAAGAACAATTTTAGAATATTAAAATATAAATAAAAAGGTACTAAACACATTGGGCTTTTATTGTTTCATTCAAAAAACTATTTACAAGTTTCTATAATCAAGAATTAGATTTAAATATGATAAAAAAAGCTTTATCAGCATAATATGACGTTTTTCACTATTTATGGTTGCCAATCCTGGCCTGTACTTTAAGAACAATACAATTATTTGTAAGTACTAAAAACTAAACTATGGCTAAAAGTACACAGATAAGCCATGTCGCAGATAAAACACACGTTTGTTAAAGATTAAACACAATTTGTAGCAATTTGTTACCAAATTCAGTCATTTTACTTCCACGAGCTGTTGGAATATGTACTCATCCTTCAACTATCCAGGTGAGAGGCGCCATTCATGATCGACAACAAACATTGACGAGCAAGGACGCAGGGACACACATGGCAGTGATCACGGTCAGCGCTATGAATACTTTGTCTGCGTATGCACTTAAAATAACAATATCACTAATAATTGTTAATATTCAACTCACCAAATGTAAATGAAGTATTGTTGCTGTTTTTTGGATGGTTATTTATTGGCTTTATTGGCTTTTATGGGCGGAATAAAGGACCTCCCATTGTTAAAATAGATTGAAAAAAAAATACAAAAAAAACACATTGTGTAAATGGTAAATAAAAAGAGAATACAATGATTTGAAAATCCTTTTCAATTTATATTCAATTGAATAGACTGCAAAGACAAGATATTTCATGTTCACACTGAGAAACTTTATCTTTTTCCAACTAATCATGAACTTAGAATTTAATGGCAGAAACACACTGCAAAAAAGGCCTTTTTACCAGTGTGTTACATGGCCTTTCCTTTTAACAACACTCAGTAAAGGTTTGGGAACTGAGGAGACACATTTTTAAAGTGGAATCCTTGCTTGATGTACAGCTTAAGTTGTTCAACAGTCTCCTGCCTCATATTTTAGCCTTCACACATTTTCAATGTCTGGACTACAGGCAGGCCAGTCTAGTACCCACACTCTTTTACAATGAAGCCACGCTGTTGTAAAACGTGGCTTGGCATCGTCTTGCTGAAATAAGCAGGGGCGTCCACGACAACATTTGTTGCTCCAAAAGCTGTATGTACCTTTTAGCATTAATGGTGCCTTCACAGATGTGAAAGTTACCCATGCCTTTGCCACTAATACACCCCCATACCATCACACATGCTGCCTTTTACACTTTGCACCTACAACAATCCGGATGGTTCTTTTCCTCTTTTGGTCTGGAGGATACAACGTCCACAGTTTCCAAAAACAATTTGAAATGTGGACTCGTCAGACCACAGAACACTTTTCAACTTTGCATCAGTCCATTTTAGATGAGCTTGGGCCCAGAGTTTCTGGGTGTTGTTGATAAATGGTTTTGGCTTTGCAAAGTAGAGTTTTAACTTGCACTTACAGATATAGCGACCAACTGTAGTTACAGACAGTGGTTTTCTGAAGTCTTCCTGAGCTTGTGTGGTGATATCCTTTACACACTGATGTCGCTATTTTGGGGGATCCAAGGTGCGTAATACAATGGCTTACCTGCAGTGATTTCTCCAGATTCTCTGAACTTATTGATGATATTACGGAGCGCAGACGGTGAAATCCCCAAATTCCTTGCAATAGCTGCTTGAGAAATGTTGTTCTTAAAACAATTTGCTCAGGCATTTGTTGACAAAGTGGTGACCCTCGCCCCGTCCTTGTTTGTGAATGAGTGAGCATTTCACGGAAGCTGCTTTTATACCCAATCATTGCACCCACCTGTTCCCAATTAGTGCGTTCACCTGTGGGATGTTCCAAATAAGTCTTTGATGAGCATTCTTCAACTTTCTCACTCTTTTTTGCCACTTCTGCCAGCTTTTTTGAAACATGTTGCAGGCATCCAATTCCAAATGAGCTAATATTTGCAAAAATTAACAAAGTTTCTCAGTGTGAACATGAAATATCTTGTCTTTGCAGTCTATTTAATTAAATATAAGTTGAAAAAGATTGGCAAATCACGGTTTTTATTGAGCATTTTCACAAGGTGACAGGTGTTGGGTGTGTGGATTTGTCCAATGAGAGTGCAGTGCTCCGCTATCTCCTGTGGGTTGTTTTCTGCACTGCACAAGAAGTATTTGTCAGGCTGACAGAGCGGCACTGTCACCGCTCACACTAAACGCTATTTAACACTTTTACCGCACGCCGCTAAATTGAATATTTTATGCCAAATAAATCTAATCTCTGTCAACAAAACACCATTCTTCCCCCAGCTGGCAAGAAAATGATCAATAGCCCGGGCGTGTTTAGTAATAGATGACATTGCTATTCTTACTTTGCTGAGCACCACGCCAGCCTTCTCAAATCCTTCCCAGCAAAGTCAGCGGCGGCGAGAAAAAAAAAGAAAAAAAAAAGGAGCGCTTTTGAATGGCAATCTTGGCTGAGGCTAAAATTAGATTAGAGGCGGAAAAAGCTCCACTTGACAGCGTAAGTCATTGATGGGAGCGGGTGTTGAGTTGGTTTGAAAGAAAGCAAACATCTGCTCCAAGCATGGCTCCTGCAGGGCGGAGGATGGCAGCAGAACACCTGCTGATACTTGACATGGGATGCTGTGCAGCAGGGGTGGACTTTGGGGCCACATTGGGAGAAAAAACATTCGACTGGGAGTCAAAAGCCGACTGCATGTAAAGTAATATCCATCCATCCATCCATCTATAGGCTGGAGCCTATCTCAGCCTTAATCGGGCAGAAGGCGGAGTACACCCTGGACAAGTCGTCACCTCATTACAGGGCCAACACAGATAGACAGACAACATTCACACACTAGGGACCATTTAGTGTTGCCAATCAACCTATCCCCAGGTGCATGTCTTTGGAGGTGGGAGGGGCCTATCCCCAGGTGCATGTCTTTGGAGGTGGGAGGAAGCCGGAGTACCCGGAGGGAACCCATGCATTCACGGGGAGAACAGGCAAACTCCACACACACACACGCGCGCGCGCACACACACGCGCGCGCGCACACACACACGCGCGCGCGCACACGCACACGTACACACACACACACACACACACACACACACACACACACACACACACACACACACACACACACACACACACACACACACACACACACACACACACACACAAACACACACACACACACACGTACATACATACATAGAAACATATATATACATATACACATATAAATATATATAAACATATATATACACACATTTCCACATAAATATACACATATATATATGTATACTGTATATATATATAGATACATACTGTACATATACATGCATATTTATACACATATATATGTATATATACATATATATGCACACATATATACATATGTATACATACATACATACATATATACACATGTATATACACATACATATATATATACATACACATGTTAATACACACTCACATACACACACACACATATATATATATACATACACACACACACACACACACATACATACATACACATATATACATAAATATATACAAACATATAGATACACATTTCTACATAAATATACATATATAAATATACATACATATATACTGTACATATATATGCATATATACACACATATATATGCATATATGTATATATACACACACATATATACATATATATATACAAATACATACATATATATGCATATATACACATATATATGCATATGTGTATATATACATATATATATGAATGTATATACATATAAATGCACACACATATATATGTATACATATATATATATATAAATACACACATTTATATACATATATATACATACATATGTATATATATATACATACATACATACACACATATATATACATATAAGTATATATACACATATATACATGTATATAAATATACATATATACATATGTGTGTGTATATATATATATATATATATATATACACATATATGTGTATGTTTGTATATGTGTATATGTGTATATATATACATATGTGTGTATATATATATATATATATATACATTTTCATGGATAAGCGGAAAAAGATGGATGGATATTTACATTTTCTGAGGGAACTCTTCTGAAGGAATCAATAAAGTACCATCTACCCATGTACATACATATATACAAATATAGAGTTGATATGGCTGGTGTTGGAATTTTTCAAATCAGAGGAGAAATGTTAAAATAGTAACATTTTTAAATGAGAAATGGTATTAAGGAAGTCCTGGAATTTTGAAAAAAATTGGGAATTTTTCCAGTTCTAAAAAACAATCTAGTTTTTTGTCCTGATTAAGAGGATTGTTTGGACGGCGAAACGGTTGAAGTGGGTTGACAAATGTGGAAGGAGTGGTACACAGAAAAAAGGGTGAAAAAACGGGAATTCTTGTACATTTTTGGAACTTGAAAAACTGAAAGTTTGAATTTCCAGAATGAGTGGAATGTGTTGAAGGTGGAATGTTTTGAATAGGTTGAAAAATGTGGAAATGGTGGAATTTTGAAAAATGGCTAATTTCTTTTGAATGGGAAAATTGTCCTGGAAAACCTGGAATTCTGGGAATTTTTTGAGTTTGTCAAGGGAAAACCTGCCATTCCCGAATTGGCTAAACAATTTGAAGTCGGAACGCTTTGAATCGGGTGGAAAATGTGGATAGCAGAGGCTGCCAAAATCTGAAGAAGAATAAGTTGAATACATGTTTGTTGGTGTAGAAAAGCATGAGTGGGAATGTTTGGAGCATTCACACAACAAAGCATGAGTGAACGTTGGGAGCATTCACACAACAAAGCATGAGGGAACGTTTGGAGCATTCACAGACCAAAGCATGAGTGAACATTTGGAGCATTCACACAACAAAGCATGAGTGAACGTTTGGAGAATTCACACAACAAAGCATGAGTGAACGTTTGGAGAATTCACACAACAAAGCATGAGTGAAAGTTTGGAGCATTCACACAACAAAGCATGAGTGAACGTTTGGAGCATTCACACAACAAAGCATGAGTGACCGTTTGGAGAATTCACTGAACAAAGCATGAGTTAATGTTTGGAGCATTCACACAACAAAGCATGAGTGAACGTTTGGAGAATTCACACAACAAAGCATGAGTGGACGTTTGGAGAATTCACACAACAAAGCATGAGTGAACGTTTGGAGCATTCACACAACAAAGCATGAGTGAACGTTTGGAGCATTCACACAACAAAGCATGAAGGAACGTTTGGAGCATTCACTGAACAAAGCATGAGTTAATGTTTGGAGAATTCACTGAACAAAGCATGAGTTAATGTTTGGAGCATTCACACAACAAAGCATGAGTGAACGTTTGGAGAATTCACACAACAAAGCATGAGTGAACATTTGGAGAATTCACACAACAAAGCATGAGTGAACGTTTGGAGCATTCACACAACAAAGCATGAGTTAATGTTTGGAGCATTCACACAACAAAGCATGAGTGAACGTTTGGAGAATTCACACAACAAAGCATGAGTGAACGTTTGGAGTATTCACACAACAAAGCATGAGTGAACGTTTGGAGCATTCACTGAACAAAGCATGAGTTAATGTTTGGAGCATTCACACAACAAAGCATGAGTGACCGTTTGGAGAATTCACTGAACAAAGCATGAGTTAATGTTTGGAGCATTCGCACAACAAAGCATGAGTGAACGTTTGGAGAATTCACACAACAAAGCATGAGTGAACATTTGGAGAATTCACACAACAAAGCATGAGTGAACGTTTGGAGCATTCACACAACAAAGCATGAGTGAACGTTTGGAGCATTCACACAACAAAGCATGAGTGAACGTTTGGAGCATTCACACAACAAAGCATGAAGGAACGTTTGGAGCATTCACTGAACAAAGCATGAGTTAATGTTTGGAGCATTCACACAACAAAGCATGAGTGAACGTTTGAAGCATTCACACAACAAAGCATGAGTGAACGTTTGGAGCATTCACACAACAAAGCATGAAGGAACGTTTGGAGAATTCACTGAACAAAGCATGAGTTAATGTTTGGAGCATTCACACAACAAAGCATGAGTGAACGTTTGAAGCATTCACACAACAAAGCATGAGTGAACGTTTGGAGAATTCACTGAACAAAGCATGAGTTAATGTTTGGAGCATTCACACAACAAAGCATGAGTGAACGTTTGGAGAATTCACACAACAAAGCATGAGTGAACGTTTGGAGAATTCACACAACAAAGTATGAGTGAACGTTTGGAGCATTCACACAACAAAGCATGAGTGAACGTTTGGAGCATTCACACAACAAAGCATGAGTGAACGTTTGGAGAATTCACACAACAAAGCATGAGTGAACGTTTGGAGCATTCACACAACAAAGCATGAGTGAACGTTTGGAGCATTCACACAACAAAGCATGAGTGAACGTTTGGAGCATTCACACAACAAAGCATGAAGGAACGTTTGGAGCATTCACTGAACAAAGCATGAGTTAATGTTTGGAGCATTCACACAAAAAAGCATGAGTGAACGTTTGAAGCATTCACACAACAAAGCATGAGTGAACGTTTGGAGCATTCACACAACAAAGCATGAAGGAACGTTTGGAGAATTCACTGAACAAAGCATGAGTTAATGTTTGGAGCATTCACACAACAAAGCATGAGTGAACGTTTGAAGCATTCACACAACAAAGCATGAGTGAACGTTTGGAGAATTCACTGAACAAAGCATGAGTTAATGTTTGGAGCATTCACACAACAAAGCATGAGTGAACGTTTGGAGAATTCACACAACAAAGCATGAGTGAACGTTTGGAGAATTCACACAACAAAGTATGAGTGAACGTTTGGAGCATTCACACAACAAAGCATGAGTGAACGTTTGGAGCATTCACACAACAAAGCATGAGTGAACGTTTGGAGAATTCACACAACAAAGCATGAGTGAACGTTTGGAGCATTCACACAACAAAGCATGAGTGAACGTTTGGAGCATTCACACAACAAAGCATGAGTGAACGTTTGGAGCATTCACACAACAAAGCATGAAGGAACGTTTGGAGCATTCACTGAACAAAGCATGAGTTAATGTTTGGAGCATTCACACAAAAAAGCATGAGTGAACGTTTGAAGCATTCACACAACAAAGCATGAGTGAACGTTTGGAGCATTCACACAACAAAGCATGAAGGAACGTTTGGAGAATTCACTGAACAAAGCATGAGTTAATGTTTGGAGCATTCACACAACAAAGCATGAGTGAACGTTTGAAGCATTCACACAACAAAGCATGAGTGAACGTTTGGAGAATTCACTGAACAAAGCATGAGTTAATGTTTGGAGCATTCACACAACAAAGCATGAGTGAACGTTTGGAGAATTCACACAACAAAGCATGAGTGAACGTTTGGAGAATTCACACAACAAAGTATGAGTGAACGTTTGGAGCATTCACACAACAAAGCATGAGTGAACGTTTGGAGCATTCACACAACAAAGCATGAGTGAACGTTTGGAGAATTCACACAACAAAGCATGAGTGAACGTTTGGAGCATTCACACAACAAGCTGAGGCCCAAGAATGGAGCGTGGGAAAGTACCCTGGCAAGCACATGAAAACTCTTGCTCAAACAATTTCTTTGAAACTCCTGAAAAAGTTTCCAATACGAAGAACATTGCAACATTTGTAAAGCTGCTGTAAATTTGCCGCCTCGCTCTCGCTACACAAAACAATTTCCTCTCCGCCTCCAGCGGCGCCACTCCTGCCAGGGGCGGCTGCAGCACCACAGGAGAGAAACCACGTCCCTGTGCATACCCGCACCTTCCAGAAAAGGTAGGAGTTGTGCTTAGACATTAGTATGCAACACTTCTGCTCCCTGATGACACATCAGGCCCTTCTTACAGGATCTGACTGCTGGATTTACACTCCAGGCCCGACTGATCAATGGGATTGAGTGTGGGAATAGGACTTCTTTGACGGTCTGGATTGGCCTATACCTTTAAAAAACTGAGTTAACCCGGAGAGGGTCGCCACAAAATATGTTTCTGTAAAAATGCAAGTGAGAGAAAATAGCCCTCAGGCCAGTGGTTTCATGTCTGAAAAGATTCATTTAAAGTTCCAAGTCTATTTAAGAATAATGCTTACCGTATTTTTCCGGACCATAGGGCGCACCGGATTGTAAGGCGCACTGCCAAAGAACTGGTCTATTCAGGTCGACTTTCATATATAAAGTGCACCGGATTATAAGGCGCATTGACGGCTTTTCTTGATCTTTTCTGTACCGTATTTTCCGGACCATAGGGCACACCGGAATATAAGGCGCAATGCCGATGGGCGGGTCTATTCAGGTCTATTTTCATATAAAAGGCGCACCGGATTATAAGGTGCATTGATGAAAGCTTTTTTTGATCTTTTCTGTACCGTATTTTCCTGACCATAGGGCGCACCGGAATATAAGGCTTTATGCCGATGGGCGGGTCTATCCAGGTCTATTTTCATATAAAAGGCGCACCGGATTATAAGGTGCATTGATGACAGCTTTTCTTGATTTTTTCAGAATAGTATTTTCCAGGTCAGAGGGCGCACCGGATTATAAGGCGCACCTGCTGATGAGCGGGTCTATTCAGGTCGACTTTCATATATAAAGTGCACCGGATTATAAGGCGCATTAATGACGGCTTTTCTTGATCTTTTCTGTACCGTATTTTCCGGACCATAGGGCACACCGGAATATAAGGCTTTATGCCGATGGGCGGGTCTATCCAGGTCTATTTTCATATAAAAGGCGCACCGGATTATAAGGTGCATTGATGAAAGCTTTTTTTGATCTTTTCTGTACCGTATTTCCCTGACCATAGGGCGCACCGGAATATAAGGCTTTATGCCGATGGGCGGGTCTATCCAGGTCTATTTTCATATAAAAGGCGCACCGGATTATAAGGTGCATTGATGACAGCTTTTCTTGATTTTTTCAGAATAGTATTTTCCAGGTCAGAGGGCGCACCGGATTATAAGGCGCACCTGCTGATGAGCGGGTCTATTCAGGTCGACTTTCATATATAAAGTGCACCGGATTATAAGGCGCATTAATGACGGCTTTTCTTGATCTTTTCTGTACCGTATTTTCCGGACCATAGGGCGCACCGGATTGTAAGGCGCACTGCCAAAGAACGGGTCTATTCAGGTCGACTTTCATATATAAAGTGCACCGGATTATTAGGCGCATTAATGACGGCTTTTCTTGATCTTTTCTGTACCGTATTTTCCGGACCATAGGGCGTAAAGCGCACTGCCGATAAGCGGGTCTAGTCAAGTCTATTTTCATACGAAAGGTGCACCGGATTATAAGGCGCATCGATGAAAGCTTTTTTTGATCTTTTCTGTACCGTATTTTCCTGACCATAGGGCGCACCGGAATATAAGGCTTTATGCCGATGGGCGGGTCTATCCAGGTCTATTTTCATATAAAAGGCGCACCGGATTATAAGGTGCATTGATGAAAGCTTTTTTTGATCTTTTCTGTACCGTATTTTCCTGACCATAGGGCGCACCGGAATATAAGGCTTTATGCCGATGGGCGGGTCTATCCAGGTCTATTTTCATATAAAAGGCGCACCGGATTATAAGGTGCATTGATGACAGCTTTTCTTGATTTTTTCAGAATAGTATTTTCCAGGTCAGAGGGCGCACCGGATTATAAGGCGCACCTGCTGATGAGCGGGTCTATTCAGGTCGACTTTCATATATAAAGTGCACCGGATTATAAGGCGCATTAATGACGGCTTTTCTTGATCTTTTCTGTACCGTATTTTCCGGACCATAGGGCGCACCGGATTGTAAGGCGCACTGCCAAAGAACGGGTCTATTCAGGTCGACTTTCATATATAAAGTGCACCGGATTATAAGGCGCATTGACGGCTTTTCTTGATCTTTTCTGTACCGTATTTTCCGGACCATAGGGCACACCGGAATATAAGGCGCAATGCCGATGGGCGGGTCTATTCAGGTCTATTTTCATATAAAAGGCGCACCGGATTATAAGGTGCATTGATGAAAGCTTTTTTTGATCTTTTCTGTACCGTATTTTCCTGACCATAGGGCGCACCGGAATATAAGGCTTTATGCCGATGGGCGGGTCTATCCAGGTCTATTTTCATATAAAAGGCGCACCGGATTATAAGGTGCATTGATGACAGCTTTTCTTGATTTTTTCAGAATAGTATTTTCCAGGTCAGAGGGCGCACCGGATTATAAGGCGCACCTGCTGATGAGCGGGTCTATTCAGGTCGACTTTCATATATAAAGTGCACCGGATTATAAGGCGCATTAATGACGGCTTTTCTTGATCTTTTCTGTACCGTATTTTCCGGACCATAGGGCGCACCGGATTGTAAGGCGCACTGCCAAAGAACGGGTCTATTCAGGTCGACTTTCACATATAAAGTGCACCGGATTATAAGGCGCATTAATGACGGCTTTTCTTGATCTTTTCTGTACCGTATTTTCCGGACCATAGGGCGTAAAGCGCACTGCCGATAAGCAGGTCTAGTCAAGTCTATTTTCATACGAAAGGTGCACCGGATTATAAGGCGCATCGATGAAAGCTTTTTTTGATCTTTTCTGTACCGTATTTTCCTGACCATAGGGCGCACCGGAATATAAGGCGCAATGCCGATGGGCGGGTCTATTCAGGTCTATTTTCATATAAAAGGCGCACCGGATTATAAGGTGCATTGATGACAGCTTTTCTTGATTTTTTCAGAATAGTATTTTCCAGGTCAGAGGGCGCACCGCATTATAAGGCGCACCTGCTGATGAGCGGGTCTATTCAGGCCGATTTTCATATAAACTATAAGGATTATAAGGCGCACTGCCGGTGAATGGGCTTTTTTAAAAAAATGTTTTCATTTATAAAGTGCACCAGATTATAAGGCGCAAAAATTACGGCTTTTCTTGATCTTCTCTGTACCCTATTTTCCGGACCATAAGGTGCACTGCCGATGAGCAGGTTTATTTTCATATAAGGTGCACAAGATTATAAAGCACATTAATGCCAGCTTTTCTTGATCTTTTCTTAACCGTATTTTCCGGACCATAGGGCGCACCGGATTATAAGGCGCACGGCCGATGAGCGGGTCTATTCAGGTCGATTTTTTGAACTTTTTTCATATATAAAGTGCACCAGATTATAAGGCGCAAAAATTACGGCTTTTCTTGATCTTCTCTGTACCCTATTTTCCGGACCATAAGGCGCACTGCCGATGAGCAGGTTTATTTTCATATAAGGTGCACAAGATTATAAGACACATTAATGCCATCTTTTCTGAACCGTATTTTCCTGACCATAGGGCGCACCGGATTATAAGGCGCACGGCAGATGAGCGGGTCTATTCAGGTCGATTTTCATATAAAAGGCGCACTGGATTATAAGGTGAATTAATGACGGCTTTTCTTGATCTTTTCTGTACCGTATTTTCCGGACCATAGGGCGCACCGGATTATAAAGCGCACAGCCATGAGCGGGTCTATTCAGGTCGATTTTTTGAACTTTTTTCATATATAAAGTGCACCCGATTATAAGGCGCAAAAATTACGGCTTTTCTTGATCTTCTCTGTACCCTATTTTCCGGACCATAAGGCGCACTGCCGATGAGCAGGTTTATTTTCATATAAGGTGCACAAGATTATAAAGCACATTAATGACAGCTTTTCTTGATCTTTTCTTAACCGTATTTTCCGGACCATAGGGCGCACCGGATTATAAGGCGCACGGCCGATGAGCGGGTCTATTCAGGTCGATTTTTTGAACTTTTTTCATATATAAAGTGCACCCGATTATAAGGCGCAAAAATTACGGCTTTTCTTGATCTTCTCTGTACCCTATTTTCCGGACCATAAGGCGCACTGCCGATGAGCAGGTTTTTTTTCATATATAAGGTGCACAAGATTATAAGACACATTAATGCCATCTTTTCTGAACCGTATTTTCCGGACCATAGGGCGCACCGGATTATAAGGCGCAAGGCCGATGAGCGGGGCTATTCAGGTCGATTTTCATATAAAAGGCGCACTGGATTATAAGGTGAATTAATGACGGCTTTTCTTGATCTTTTCTGTACCGTATTTTCCGGACCATAGGGCGCACCGGATTATAAAGCGCACAGCCATGAGCGGGTCTATTCAGGTCGATTTTTTGAACTTTTTTCATATATAAAGTGCACCAGATTATAAGGCGCAAAAATTACGGCTTTTCTTGATCTTCTCTGTACCCTATTTTCCGGACCATAAGGCGCACTGCCGATGAGCAGGTTTATTTTCATATATAAGGTGCACAAGATTATAAGACACATTAATGCCATCTTTTCTGAACCGTATTTTCCGGACCATAGGGCGCACCGGATTATAAGGCGCACGGCCGATGAGCGGGTCTATTCAGGTCGATTTTCATATAAAAGGCGCACTGGATTATAAAGTGAATTAATGACGGCTTTTCTTGATCTTTTCCGTACCGTATTTTCCGGACCATAGGGCGCACCGGATTATAAAGCACACAGCCGACGAGTGGGTCTATTGAGCCCTATTTTCATATATAAGGTGCACTGCAGTTAAAAAGCGCATTAATGGCAGCTTTTCTTGAATTTTCTTTACCGTATTTTCTGGACCATAGGGCACCAGATTATAAGGCGCATTACAGTCCAAGCTTATCTCTTATGTGTGACTGCCTTCATATTGCAGCCTACATGTATCTCTTATGTGTGACTGCCATCCTATTGCAGTCTGCACCTATCTCTTAAATGGTAAAATGGTTGTACTGGTATAGCGCTTTTCTACACCTTTTAAGGAGCCCAAAGCGCTTTGGCAGTATTTCCACATTCACCCATTCACACACTGATGGCGGGAGCTGCCATGCAAGGTGCTAACCAGGTCTAAGGGTGGGGTGTCTTGCTCAAGGACACAACGGGCGTGACTAGGATGGTAGAAGGTGGGGATTGAACCAGTAACCCTCAGATTGCTGGCACAGCCACTCTACCAACTTCGCCACGCCGTCCCCTAGGATGGGAACGTCGGTCTTCAGTAATGCGGACGCTGTATCGATCTGTTGTGGTGAAGAAGGAGCTGAGCCGGAAGGCAAAGCTCTCAATTTACCGGTCCATCTACATTCCCATCCTCACCTATGGTCATGAGCTTTGGGTTATGACCGAAAGGACAAGATCACGGGTACAAGCGGCCCAAATGACTTTCCTCCGCCGGGTGGCAGGGCTGGGGAGGGTAAAGTCTGGGCTTCCCTGCTTAGGCTGCTGCCCCCGTGAACCCAATAAGCGGAAGAAGAAGGATGGATGGTCTGATTACAAGAACATTTGACAAAGAATATGAGTAAGAAGGCAAAATGAACCTTTATGAGCACTCTGTTGTGACAACACCGCCACGTTATATAAAGAGGAGCTGTTAACTACCTGCGCCGGCGCTCCATTGATCATCAGGTAGTACAGTTTGCTGAGGATGCTCTGCTGCAGCTGGTCCCAGGAAACAGACCGATCCTCCCTCATTAGGAACGGGGGACCAAACCTGGAAGCACAAACAGAACTTGTTAGACTTAGACAAACACTCCGCGTCAACAGCGCTGGTCTCCCTCGGCAGGGCGCGATAATGAATAAAACAAATGATATCGCCATTAGAGCAGGATTCTCATTATGATATCGCTACGGGGGAGAGGTAACGCAGAGAGGGAAAAGCATCACTCTAAAAGGATGGATCCCATGACACATTCATTAGAACACACGTTTAATTGAGGGCGGCCCTCCATCGTCTGGCTCGGATTTATTAGGAGCAGCCACTAGACCCACACGGCCACGCGATAACGACGATATTTGTCGAAACATTTACAGAAAGGGTCAACGTCTTCTAGGGATACAAAAAATATGTTTGGATCAATTTATGAAACCTTATCTTACCCACTTTGTGAAAACCTCAAAGGATATGTCGTGAAAACATGCGCAGGAAAACAAAACAAACTAAACTAAATAAATTTGCTTGTGCTTACCGACCTCAAAGCTATTTTATTTGGTACATTGACCATATGACCAGTAGATGGCAGTCGCACATAAGACATAGGTGTAGACTGCAATATGATGGCAGGCACACAGAGTATGGACGGTCCTCTCCATGCCGAGCTCTAGTACGCACTACTTTGTGGACGCCGTCCGCTCCACATTTCCTGTGAGTGTTTTGCAGCATTTTGTTTAGTTTTCTTCATAGCACTTCCCTGTTCCTCTTGCTTTTTGTTCCTTTATCAATAAATACCCTTTTTTTTTTTGCACCTCGTATGTCTGCATTTTTTTGTTCGAATATAGACAATAATGAAATTTTTTGTGGTGCCCTTATTTAGAAAAGTATGGAAAAACATATTGGTATCGAGACAACCCTAGTTATTCTCTGTTCACCGGTGACTTTTGACGATCCTCTCCTTGATGCTCTAGAACGCACTACTTTGTGGACGCCGTCTGCTCCACATTTCCTGTGAGTTTTTTGCTGGGTTTCAGCATTTTGTTTATTTTTTCTTTATAGCACTTCCCTGTTCCTCTTGCTTTTTGTTCTTTTATCTATAAATACCCCCTTTTTTTGTTGCACCTTGTATGTCTGCATGTTTTTGTTCAAATAAAGACAATAATGACATTTTTTGTGGTTCCCGTTATTTAGAAAAGTATGGAATTACATAATTGTGTCAAGACAACCCTAGTCAGGACATTATTCTTTGTTCACTGGTGACTAATGACGATCCTCTCCATGCCCAGCTCTAGTATGCACTAATTTGTGGACGCCGTCTGCTCCACATTTCCTGTGAGTGTTTTGCAGCATTTTGTTTAGTTTTCTTCATAGCACTTCCCTGTTGCTCTCACTTTTTGTTCCTTTATCTATAAATACCCCCTTTTTTTTGTTGCACCTCGTATGTCTGCATTTTTTGTTCAAATACAGAAAATAATGATATTTTTTGTGGTCCCCTTATTTGGGAAAAGTATGGAAAAACATATTGGTATCGAGACAACCCTAGTCAGGACATTATTCTCTGTTCATTGGTGACTATTGACGATCCTCTCGATGCCGAGCTCTAGTACGCACTACTTTGTGGACGCCGTCTGCTCCACATTTCCTGTGAGTGCTTTGCTGGGTTTCAGCATTTTGTTTAGTTTTCTTCATAGCACTTCCCTGTTGCTCTTGCTTTTTGTTCCTTTATCAATAAATACCCCCCTTTTTTTGTTGCACCTCGTATGTCTGCATTTTTTTGTTCGAATATAGACAATAATGAAATTTTTTGTGGTGCCCTTATTTAGAAAAGTATGGAAAAACATATTGGTATCGAGACAACCCTAGTTATTCTCTGTTCACCGGTGACTTTTGACGATCCTCTCCTTGATGCTCTAGTACGCACTACTTTGTGGACGCCGTCTGCTCCATATTTCCTGTGAGTTTTTTGCTGGGTTTCAGCATTTTGTTTATTTTTTCTTTATAGCACTTCCCTGTTCCTCTTGCTTTTTGTTCTTTTATCTATAAATACCCCCTTTTTTTGTTGCACCTTGTATGTCTGCATGTTTTTGTTCAAATAAAGACAATAATGACATTTTTTGTGGTTCCCGTTATTTAGAAAAGTATGGAATTACATAATTGTGTCAAGACAACCCTAGTCAGGACATTATTCTTTGTTCACTGGTGACTAATGACGATCCTCTCCATGCCCAGCTCTAGTACGCACTACTTTGTGGACGCCGTCTGCTCCACATTTCCTGTGAGTGTTTTGCAGCATTTTGTTTAGTTTTCTTCATAGCACTTCCCTGTTCCTCTTGCTTTTTGTTCCTTTATCAATAAATACCCTTTTTTTTGTTGCACCTCGTATGTCTGCATTTTTTTGTTCGAATAAAGACAATAATGAAATTTTTTGTGGTGGCCTTATTTAGAAAAGTATGGAAAAACATATTGGTATCGAGACAACCCTAGTTATTCTCTGTTCACTGGTGACTATTCACGATCCTCTCCATGATGCTCTAGAACGCACTACTTTGTGGACCCCGTCTGCTCCACATTTCCTGTGAGTTTTTTGCTGGGTTTCAGCATTTTGTTTAGTTTTCTTCATAGCACTTCCCTGTTGCTCTTGCTTTTTGATCCTTTATCAATAAATACCCCCATTTTTTGTTGCACCTCGTATGTCTGCATTTTTTTGTTCGAATAAAGACAATAATGACATTTTTTGTGGTCCCCCTTATTTAGAAAAGTATGGAAAAATATATTGGTATCGAGACAACCCTTGTCAGGACATTATTCTCCGTTCACTGGTGACTTTTGACAATCCTCTCCATGCCGAGCTCTAGTACGCACTAATTTGTGGACGCCCTCTGCTCCACATAATGACATTTTTTGTGGTCCCCCTTATTTAGAAAAGTATGGAAAAATATATTGGTATCGAGACAACCCTTGTCAGGACATTATTCTCCGTTCACTGGTGACTTTTGACAATCCTCTCCATGCCGAGCTCTAGTACGCACTAATTTGTGGACGCCCTCTGCTCCACATTTCCTGTGAGTGTTTTGCTGGGTTTCAGCATTTTGTTTGGTTTACATCATACTCTTTCCAGGCAGAGCACTTCCCTGTTGCTGTTGCTTTGTGTTCCTTTTTGTATAATTACCCCTTTTTTTTTCTGCACCTTGTATGTATGCATTTTTTGTTCGAATAAAGACAATAATTATATTTTTTGTGGTCCCCGTTATTTAGAAAAGTATGGAAATACACATTGGTATCGAGACGACCCTAGTCAGGACATTATTCTCTGTTCACTGGTGACTAATGACGATCTTCTCCATGCCGAGCTCTAGTACGCACTACTTTGTGGACGCCGTCTGCTCCACATTTACTGTGAGTGAATTGCTGGGTTTCAGCATTTTGTTTAGTTTTCTTCATCGCACTTCCCTGTTCCTCATGCTTTTTGTTCCTTTATCTATAAATACCTCTTTTTTTTGTTGCACCTTGTATGTATGCATTTTTTTTGTTCAAATAAAGACAATAATGACATTTTTTGTGGTTCCCATTATTTAGAAAAGTATGGAATTACATAATGGTGTCGAGACAACCCTAGTCAGGACATTATTCTCTGTTCACTGGTGACTATTGACGATCCTCTCCATGCCCAGCTCTAGTACGCACTACTTTGTGGACGCCGTCTGCTCTACATTTCCTGTGAGTGAATTGCTGGGTTTCAGCATTTTGTTTGGTTTTCATCATACTCTTTCCGGGCAGAGCACTTCGCTGTTGCTGTTGCTTTGTGTTTCTTTTTGTATAGTTACCCCTTTTTTGTTTGCAGCACCTTGTATGTATGCATTTTTTGTTCGAATAAAGACAATAATTGTATTTTTTGTGGTCCCCCTTATTTAGAAAAGTATGGAAAAACATATTGGTACGAGACGACCCTAGTCAGGACATTATTCTCTGTTCATTGGTGACTATTGACGATCCTTTCCATGCCGAGCTCTAGTACGCACTACTTTGTGGACGCCGTTTGCTCCACATTTCCTGTGAGTGAATTGCTGGGTTTCAGCATTTTGTTAAGTTTTCTTCATAGCACTTCCCTGTTCCTCTTGCGTTTTGTTCTTTTATCTATAAATACCTCTTTTTTTTGTTGCACCTTGTATGTCTGCATGTTCTTGTTCAAATAAAGACAATAATGACATTATTTGTGGTCCCCGTTATTTAGAAAAGTATGGAATTAGATAATGGTCTCGAGACAACCCTAGTCAGGACATTATTCTCTGTTCACTGGTGACTATTGACGATCCTCTCCATGATGCTCTAGTACGCACTACTTTGTGGACACCGTCTGCTCCACATTTCCTGTGACATTTTGCCGGGTTTTAGCATTTTGTTTAGTTTTCGTCATATTCTTTCCGGGCAGAGCATTTCCCTCTTGCTCTCGTTTTTTGTTTTTTCATCTATAAATACCCCATTTTTTTTTGTTGCACCTCGTATGTCTGCATTTTTTTGTTCGAATAAAGACATTAATGACATTTTTTGTGGTCCCCATTATTTAGAAAAGTATGGAAATACACATCGGTATGGAGACAACCCTAGTCAGGACATTATTGTCTGACCATTGGTGACTATTGACGATCCTATCCATGATGCTCTAGTACGCACTACTTTGTGGACGCCGTCTGCTCTACATTTCCTGTGAGTGAATTGCTAGGTTTCAGCATTTTGTTTGGTTTTCATCATACTCTTTCCGGGCAGAGCACTTCCCTGTTGCTGTTGCTTTGTGTTCCTTTTTGTATAATTACCCCCTTTTTTTTGCAGCACCTTGTATGTATGCATTTTTTGTTCGAATAAAGACAATAAAAATATTTTTTGTGGTCCCCGTTATTTAGAAAAGCATGGAAGTACATATTGGTATCGAGACGACCCTAGTCAGGACATTATTCTCTGTCCATTGGTGACTATTGACAATCCTTTCCATGCCGAGCTCTAGTACGCACTACTTTGTGGATGCCGTCTGCTCCACATTTCCTGTGAGTGTTTTGCTGGGTTTCAGCATTTTGTTTAGTTTTCTTCATAGCACTTCCCTGTTGCTTTTGCTTTTTGTTCCTTTATGCATAAATACCCCTTTTTTTTGTTGCACCTTGTATGTCTGCATTTTTTTGTTCGAATAAAGACAATAATGACATTTTTTGTGGTCCCCCTTATTTAGAAAAGTATGGAAAAACATATTGGTATCGAGACAACCCTAGTCAGGACATTATTCTCTGTTCACTGGTGAGTATGGACGATCCTCTCCATGCCGAGCTCTAGTACGCACTACTTTGTGGACACCGTCTGCTCCACATTTCCTGTGAGTGTTTTGCTGGGTTTCAGCATTTTGTTTAGTTTTCTTCATAGCACTTCCCTGTTGCTCTTGCTTTTTGTTCCTTTATCTATAAATACCTCTTTTTTTTGTTGCACCTTGTATGTATGCATTTTTTTTGTTCAAATAAAGACAATAATGACATTTTTTGTGGTTCCCGTTATTTAGAAAAGTATGGAATTACATAATGGTGTCGAGACAACCCTAGTCAGGACATTATTCTCTGTTCACTGGTGACTATTGACGATCCTCTCCATGCCCAGCTCTAGTACGCACTACTTTGTGGACGCCGTCTGCTCTACATTTCCTGTGAGTGAATTGCTGGGTTTCAGCATTTTGTTTGGTTTTCATCATACTCTTTCCGGGCAGAGCACTTCGCTGTTGCTGTTGCTTTGTGTTCCTTTTTGTATAATTACCCCTTTTTTTTTTGCTGCACCTTGTATGTATGCATTTTTTGTTCGAATAAAGACAATAATTATATTTTTTGTGGTCCCCCTTATTTAGAAAAGTATGGAAAAACATATTGGTATCGAGACAACCCTAGTCAGGACATTATTCTCTGTTCACTAGTGACTAATGACGATCTTCTCCATGCCGAGCTCTAGTACGCACTACTTTGTGGACGCCGTCTGCTCCACATTTCCTGTGAGAGTTTTGCTGGGTTTCAGCATTTGGTTTAGTTTTCTTCATAGCACTTCCCTGTTGCTCTTGCTTTTTGTTCATTTATCTATAAATACCCCCTTTTTTTTGTTGCACCTCGTATGTCTGCATGTTTTTGTGGTACCCTTTATTTAGAAACGTGTTCAAATATGTTTTGGTATCGGTACCAAAACATTGGTATGGAGACAACACTAGCTGACATTCTTAATAGTTCCATTTCAGTGCTTTAAATAATAGGACTGAGGAAATGTCTCCAAAGTCAGGTACTTGGCAGAGTCCGGTCCTCCCACAGTCATCAGACGAGTCCCGCATGGTGGGTGGCTGGTTTGATCAATGACGGCCAGCCATTTTGTTGAAGGAGAGCCTGACAGCGACTCTGACTTCCCGCTGATGAGATTGGACTTTCTCACGGCCGCGCTGGCGAGCTCACCTCTATTGATCTGAAGTGTCTGATGGACCCGCCCCATGTCGGATACCTCAGACGTTTTATTTTCACAGCGCTCTTCGCAGTGAGATGGATGTCGGCCATTTCGGTTTCTGGGAGGCGAAATGACCTTGATGTGCTCCTGGTGCCGAGCTAAATATAAAACGAGTGAGCATCCCAGAGTAGCTCTTCTTAGCTGAAGGAGGGCGAGTATTCCGCGCCGCCATATTCCTAACGACGCAAGCTGGCGGGTGCTTGACTAATAAAAAACATCACGTACTGAAGGACATGCAAAATAGTTGAACAATACATGAGAGCCGAGGTCATACGGCCCCGTTCGTCACAATTTACCTGACACATGAAACGTGACAGATATGGGGCTGCACTATCCACTTTAGCCTCCAGAGAGCAGTGTTGAGCGTCTCAAAATGTGTTTGGTAGCAATTCCAACGATGACCTCAGCCTCTGGTGCTGTGTAGAGTGGCGCGGTCCATCATTTTCAGCAGACTGCATGGCAAAAAAAATCCCTCTTCCTCTCGTGCGAGATCCACCCAGGAAATGGGGCCGTATGAGTCCCTTCCGTCCTGTACGCCTTTGAACTAATCTTTAGTCAATACCAGGACTAACATTTTATTTGATTTTTTTCTTTGATGCGCCTGAAAGAGTGGCAGCACATCAAAGTAGCTCCATTTGACTTCCTTTATTTTACTTTATTTTTGGTATTATTCTATATATATATATATATATAAACATACACACACACACGCACACACACATATATATATATATATGTATATATATATATATATATATATATATATATATATATATATATAAACATACACACACACACACACACACACACATATATATATATATATAAAAACACACACACACACACACACACACACACACACACACACACACACACACACACACACACACACACACACACACATATACATATATATATAGATATATATAGATATATAGATATATCTATATATATATATATAAACAATACAAAACATTATAAAATATACAAATATAATAGTATACTATATTAATATACATATTATATACTGTATATATCCATCCATCCATCCATTTTCTACCGCTTATTCCCTTTGGGGTCGCGGGGAGCGCTGGTGCCTATCTCAGCTACAATCGGGCGGAAGGCGGAGTACACCCTGGACAAGTCGCCACCTCATCGCAGTACTGTATATATAATATGTAAATATTACATATATGTTATATTTTATATGGCTACTATGGTAGAATTTTAGTCTACTTTATAACCTGCTTTATCCTTTCCATCCTTACCCTTTCCATCCTAGGTAACTGAGCTACTGTGTGGAACAATTTCCCTTGTGGATCAATAAAGTTTGTCTTAGTCTAAGTCTAACATTAGCTATATGCACATGGACACATGTAATTGGATTAATAGCCGAACCGGAATAACCGGAATAATAGATAAACTGTTTTATTCACCACATTATCCCTTTGCTAAGTGCTAACTGCTAGCCTCAAACATTACACAGAATGTTATAACATGAAGACGTGCCGCAACACGTACATCGTAACAACATAAAAAGCACCAAACAGCTCATTACACAAAGAGCGGTAAAACAAAAGTAGTGAAAAAAAAAAAACCCTGATAATTACCGTGATAATGTAGAGATACACAAAGTTTGTTTATAGTGCAAGTCACTGCTTAGTCAGCACCTGCAGTGAGTGAACTTATCCAAAGGATGGCGCCATAGCACAAACAATAACACGCCTTTTCGTATATGTTATGTTCTGCGCATGTCAAAGTATTCCGATTTAGAGGTGTGATGCATGAAAATGCAGGTCATAAACAGATGATTTCTTTCAATGTCCACAGGAACATTGTAATTCCAGATTAAACATGTTGCTGTTGGGGTCAACAACCACTCATAACTATGGTCTAATTACACATAGATTGACCGAACATGAATGGACTTAAGGACCCCAATGCACACACGGAGAAATAAGAAGCCTTGATCTCCTGACAGTATAAATAAATATTAGTACAGTGTACAGTATACTGGTACTAGTATAGTATCGCAGTACTACCGAATCTAAAACGGTACTATGTTTGAAAAATTTGTATTTTTTCACGGGCATGGCGATGCGTCGTCACATCAAGACATTGCTGGTTTTATGAGCAGAGGAGCATGTTGGGCAGCGCACACCCACAGAGTACTTACAAGCAGACACAGTGTGTAGACAGAAAAGGGAGAACGGACGCATTTTGGTGTAAAAAGTCAAGATAAAGGTGGAGTTATAACACTGAAACACCCTCAGGAAGAGCTGCTTTAAGACATGGCTAGCCAGTTAGCAGCTAACATCCATCCACATTTTTCCCATCATGCATCGTAATGCATTTAAATCGGTGTAATTTAGAATTTTCTGTTTTTTTTTTACGGTGCATGAATGTTTTTTAATAATATCCACATTGTGTTTATGTGTGACCATGTCTGTTGACTTTTTGTGTTGATTGCATTTTCTGTTTCCACCATGACTAGGGACGGTTGCTTGTATAGGGTCGTATAAATTAATGCTGCGGAACAATGAAAGGTCCTGAAATATTTACATTGTACACTAGATGGCGGAATAATATCAGCATGAAAATGGTCATGACTATTAAAATGAACGCTATCTCCCTGTGGGTATCTTTCTTTAGTCTCGCGGGCCAAATGAAAGCCATAGTTTGTACAAATTAAAATTTAGTTGTCATTTCAAACTACTAGTTTTTGATGGAATGAAATCAATGATCAGTGAGCAGGTTGTGTTTATGTGCGACATGTCTGTTGACTTTTTGTGTTGATTGCATTTTCTTTTCCCACCATGACTAGGGAAGGTTGTTTGCATTGGGTCATATAAATAAATGCGCAGAACATTGAACAGACCTGAATTATATACATTGTACACTAGATTGTGGAATAATAGCAGCATGAAAATGGTCATGACTATTAAAATGAACGCTATCTCCCTGTGGGTATCTTTCTTTAGTCTTGCGGGCCATGTTAAAGCCGTAGTTTTCACAAATGATAATTTAACTGTATTTTTAAATGACAAGTTTTTGATCGAATGAAAGCAATGATCAGTGAGCAGGTTGTGTTTATGTGTGCCCATTTCTGTTGACTTTTTGTCTTGCTTGCAATTTCTTTTCCCACCATGACTAGGGAAGGTTGTTTGCATTGGGTCATACAAGTAAATACGGCAGAATAATGAAAGGACTTGAATTATATACGTTGTACACTAGATGGCGGAATAATAGCAGCATGAAAATGGTAATGACTATTAAAATAAACGCTATCTCCCTGTGGGTATCTTTCTTTAGTCTCGCGGGCCATATTAAAGCCGTAGTTTGTACAAATGAGAATTTAGCTGTATTTTTAAACTACTAGTTTTTGATGGAATGAAAGCAATGATCAGTGAGCAGGTTGTGTTTATGTGTGCCTGTGTCCGATGACTTTTTGTCTTGCATTTTCTTTTCCCACCATGACTAGGGAAGGTTGTTTCCATTGGGTCATATAAGTAAATGCTGCAGGATAATTAAAGGACCTGAAATATTTACTTCGTACACTAGATGGCGGAATAACAGAAGCATGAAAATGGTCATGACTATTAAAATGAACGCTATCTCCTTGTGAGAATCTTTCTTTAGTCTTGCGGGCCAAATGAAAGCCGTAGTTTGTACAAATGAGAATTTAGTTGTCATTTCACACTACTAATTTTTGATGGAACGAAAGCAATGATCAGTGAGCAGGTTGTGTTTATGTGTGACCATGTCTGTTGACTTTTTGTCTTGCTTGCATTTTCTTTTCCCACCATGACTAGGGAAGGTTGTTTGCATTGGGTCATATTAGTAAATGCTGCAGGATGATGAAAGGATCTGAAATATTTACATTGTACACTAGATGGCGGAATAATTGCAGCATGGAAATGGTCATGACTATTAAAATGAACGCCATTTCCCTGTGGGTATCTTTCTTTAGTCTCGCGGGCCATATTAAAGCCGTAGTTTGTACAAATGAGAATTTAGCTGTATTTTTAAACTACTAGTTTTTGATGGAATGAAAGCAATGATCAGTGAGCAGGTTGTGTTTATGTGTGCCTATGTCTGTTGACTTTTTGTCTTGCTTGCAATTTATTTTCACACCATGACTAGGGAAGGTTGTTTGTATTGGGTCATATAAGTAAATGCTCCAGTATGACGAAAGGATCTGAATTATATACATTGTACACTAGATGGCATAATAATAGCAGCATGAAAATGGTCATGACTATTAAAATGAACGCTATCTCCATGTGGGTATCTTTCTTTAGTCTCGCGGGCCAAATTAAAGCCGTAGTTTGTACAAATGAGAATTTAGTTGTCATTTCACACAACTAATTTTTGATGGAATGAAAGCAATGATCAGTGAGCAGGTTGTGTTTATGTGCGACATTTCTGTTGACTTTTTGTGTTGATTGCATTTTCTTTTCCCACCATGACTAGGGAAGGTTGTTTGCATTGAGTCATATAAGTTAATGCTGAGGAACAATGAAAGGACCTAAAATATTTACTTTGTACACTAGATGGCGGAATAATAGCAGCATGAAAATGGTAATGACTATTAAAATAAACGCTATCTCCCTGTGGGTATCTTTCTTTAGTCTCACGGGCCATATTAAAGCCGTAGTTTGTAGAAATGAGAATTTAGCTGTATTTTTAAACTACTAGTTTTTGATGGAATGAAAGCAATGATCAGTGAGCAGGTTGTGTTTATGTGTGCCTATGTCCGTTGACTTTTTGTCTTGCATTTTCTTTTCCCACCATGACTAGGGAAGGTTGTTTCCATTGGGTTATATAAGTAAATGCTGCAGGATATTTAAAGGACCTGAAATATTTACTTTGTGCACTAGATGGCGGAATAACAGAAGCATGAAAATGGTCATGACTATTAAAAAAAATGCTATCTCCTTGTGGGAATCTTTCTTTAGTCTCGCGGGCCAAATGAAAGCCGTAGTTTGTACAAATGAGAATTTAGTTGTCATTTCACACTACTAATTTTTGATGGAATGAAAGCAATGATCAGTGAGCAGGTTGTGTGTATGTGTGACCGTGTCTGTTGACTTTTTGTCTTACTTGCATTTTCTTTTCCCACCATGACTAGGGAAGGTTGTTTGTATTGGGTCATATAAGTAAATGCGCAGAACAATGAAAGGACCTGAATTATATACATCGTACACTAGATGGCGGAATAATAGCAGCATGAACATGGTCATGACTATTAAAATGAATGCCATCTCCCTGTCGGTATCTTTCTTTAGTCTCGCAGGCCATATTAGAGCCGTAGTTTTTACAATTGATAATTTAGCTGTATTTTTAAATGACAAGTTTTTGATCGAATGAAAGCAATGATCAGTGAGCAGGTTGTATTTGTGTGTGCCCATGTCTGTTGACTTTTTGTGTTGATTGCCTTTTCTGTTTCTACCATGACTAGGGAAGGTTGCTTGCATTGGGTCATATAAGTTAATGCTGCGGAACAATGAAAGGACCTGAATTATATACATTGTACACTAAATGGCGGAATAATTGCAGCATGGAAATGATCATGACTATTAAAATGAACGCCATCTCAATGTGGGTATCTTTCTTTAGTCTTGCGGGCCAAATTAAAGTCGTAGTTTGTACCAATGTGAATTTAACTGTATTTTTAATTACAAGTTTTTGATGGAATGAAAGCAATGATCAGTGAGCAGGTTGTGTTTATGTGTGCCTATGTCTCTTGACTTTTTGTGTTGCTTGCATTTTCTTTTCCCACCATGACTAGGGAAGGTTGTTTGCATTGGGTCATATAAGTTAATGCTGCGGAACAATGAAAGGACCTGAATTATATACATTGTACACTAGATGGCGGAATAATAGCAGCATGAAAATGGTCATGACTATTAAAATGAACGCTATCTCCCTGTGGGTATCTTTCTTTAGTCTCGCGGGCCAAATGAAAGCCGTAGTTTTTACAAATGATAATTTAACTATTTTTAAATGACAAGTTTTTGATCGAATGAAAGCAATGATCAGTGAGCAGGTTGTGTTTATGTGTGACCATGTCTGTTGACTTTTGTTTTGCTTGCGTTTTCTTTTCCCACCATGACTAGGGAAGGTTGTTTGCATTGGGTCATATAAGTAAATGCTGCAGGATAATTAAAGGACCTGAAATATTTACTTTGTACACTAGATGGCGGAATAACAGCAGCATGAAAATGGTCATGACTATCAAAATGAACGCTATCTCCTTGTGGGTATCTTTCTTTAGTCTCGCGGGCCAAATTAAAGCTGGAGTTTTTACAAATGAGAATTTATCTGTATTTTTAAATGACAAGTTTTTGATGGAATGAAAGCAATGATCAGTGAGCAGGTTGTGTTTATGTGTGCCTATGTCTGTTGACTTTTTGTCTTGCTTGCAATTTATTTTCACACCATGACTAGGGAAGGTTGTTTGTATTGGGTCATATAAGTAAATGCTCCAGTATGACGAAAGGATCTGAATTATATACATTGTACACTAGATGGCATAATAATAGCAGCATGAAAATGGTCATGACTATTAAAATGAACGCTATCTCCATGTGGGTATCTTTCTTTAGTCTCGCGGGCCAAATTAAAGTCGTAGTTTGTACCAATGTGAATTTAACTGTATTTTTAATTACAAGTTTTTGATGGAATGAAAGCAATGATCAGTGAGCAGGTTGTGTTTATGTGTGCCTATGTCTGTTGACTTTTTGTGTTGCTTGCATTTTCTTTTCCCACCATGACTAGGGAAGGTTGTTTGCATTGGGTCATATAAGTAAATGCTGCAGGATGATGAAAGGATCTGAAATATTTACATTGTACACTAGATGGCGGAATAATAGCAGCATGAAAATGGTCATGACTATTAAAATGAACGCTATCTCCTTGTGGGTATCTTTCTTTAGTCTTGCGGGCCATATTAAAGCCGTAGTTTTTACAAATGAGAATTTAGCTGTATTTTTAAATGACACGTTTTTGATGGAATGAAAGCAATGATCAGTGAGCAGGTTGTGTTTATGTGTGACATGTCTGTTGACTTTTTGTCTTGCTTGCATTTTCTTTTCCCACCATGACTAGGGAAGGTTGTTTGCATTGGGTCATATAAGTCAATACGGCAGAATAATGAAAGGAGCTGAATTATATACATTGTACACAAGTGGGCGGAATAATTGCAGCATGAAAATGGTCATGACTATTAAAATGAACGCCATCGCCCTGTGGGTATCTTTCTTTAGTCTCACGGGCCAAATGAAAGCCGTAGTTTTTACAAATGATAATTTAACTATTTTTAAATGACAAGTTTTTGATCGAATGAAAGCAATGATCAGTCAGCAGGTTGTGTTTATGTGTGACCATGTCTGTTGACTTTTGTTTTGCTTGCGTTTTCTTTTCCCACCATGACTAGGGAAGGTTGTTTGCATTGGGTCATATAAGTAAATGCTCCAGTATGACGAAAGGATCTGAATTATATACATTGTACACTAGATGGCATAATAATAGCAGCATGAAAATGGTCATGACTATCAAAATGAACGCTATCTCCTTGTGGGTATCTTTCTTTAGTCTCGCGGGCCAAATTAAAGCTGGAGTTTTTACAAATGAGAATTTAACTGTATTTTTAAATGACAAGTTTTTGATGGAATGAAAGCAATGATCAGTGAGCAGGTTGTGTTTATGTGTGCCTATGTCTGTTGACTTTTTGTCTTGCTTGCAATTTATTTTCACACCATGACTAGGGAAGGTTGTTTGTATTGGGTCATATAAGTAAATGCTCCAGTATGACGAAAGGATATGAATTATATACATTGTACACTAGATGGCATAATAATAGCAGCATGAAAATGGTCATGACTATTAAAATGAACGCTATCTCCATGTGGGTATCTTTCTTTAGTCTCGCGGGCCAAATTAAAGCCGTAGTTTGTACAAATGAGAATTTAGTTGTCATTTCACACAACTAATTTTTGATGGAATGAAAGCAATGATCAGTGAACAGGTTGTGTTTATGTGCGACATTTCTGTTGACTTTTTGTGTTGATTGCATTTTCTTTTCCCACCATGACTAGGGAAGGTTGTTTGCATTGAGTCATATAAGTTAATGCTGAGGAACAATGAAAGGACCTAAAATATTTACTTTGTACACTAGATGGCGGAATAATAGCAGCATCAAAATGGTCATGACTATTAAAATTAACGCTATCTCCCTGTGGGTATCTTTCTTTAGTCTCGCGGGCCATAATAAAGCCGTAGTTTTTACAAATGAGAATTTAACTGTATTTTTAATGACAAGTTTTTGATGGAATGAAAGCAATAATCAGTGAGCAGGTTGTGTATAAGTGTGCCTATGTCTCTTGACTTTTTGTGTTGCTTGCATTTTCTTTTTCCACCATGACTAGGGAAGGTTGATTGCATTGGGCCATATACGTAAATGCTGGAGGATAATGAAAGGACCTGAAATACATACATTCTACACTAGATGGCGGAATAATAGCAGCATGAAAATGGTCATGACTATTAAAATGAACGCTATCTCCCTGTGGGTATCTTTCTTTAGTCTCGCGGGCCAAATTAAAGCTGGAGTTTTTACAAATGAGAATTGAACTGTATTTTTAAATGACAAGTTTTTGATGGAATGAAAGCAATGATCAGTGAGCAGGTTGTGTTTATGTGTGCCTATGTCTGTTGACTTTTTGTCTTGCTTGCAATTTATTTTCACACCATGACTAGGGAAGGTTGTTTGCATTGGGTCATATAAGTTAATGCTGCGGAACAATGAAAGGACCTGAATTATATACATTGTACACTAGATGACGGAATAATAACAGCATGAAAATGGTCATGACTAATAAAATGAACGCCATCTCCCTGCCGTAGTTCATACTAATGAGAATTTTACTGTCATTTCAAACTACTAGTTTTTGATCAAACCAAAGCAATGATCCCTGTCTTCTGTATTTATCGGTTTCTTTAAAAAGCAGGAAAACAAATTGAGACTTTATTTTTGGGCCTCACTAAACCTGGGCGCCGGTCCCCGGGCAGGACTACTGAAAGAAGAAGGTGGAGTCATTACCTAACCGTCTGCTGGCCCGCTCCTGCGGCGTTGCATACCAGCAGCAGAATCTTGGCCGGGACGCCGTGGTTGAGAAACTCGGAAGACAAAGCCCCGGAACTGGCCAACCTTTGCCCCTCGGGACCGGTGGCGTACGGGGAAGATGGCAGACTGTGATGGTACCCTGCAGACAAAGAGAGATTTTTTTGATTGATCGACGGAGCAGATGGACTCCGCCCAGGTGTTTTTGTCTGATGTGGCGAGCAGGTGCCCCGCCTCCTTGCTAGCACCCGCACTGAAAAGGGGTGTGCCAAGTTTGTGAGAACCCTGCGAAATGTGAGGCCTGCATTTTCTTGTCACACACTCGACAGCGTCAGCGCCTCGGAGCTTGACTGTGATGAATCGCACCCGCCGTTGAGAGGGGGGAATTGATCGGAAAAAAGTTACTGAGCCTTCCCCAAAACCCCCCGCGTTTTATTAAATCTCCTGACACCTGATCCATCACTGTGGTCTTCATCGGGCGGCAAACCACCACGTTAGCACATCCCGCTTTTCGCACGGACATAACGGTGGTGTGCCCAGACTATCGTTGTATGCTAAACAGCTACTAATATATATAATGAATTATATACGCTACTATACCGCCTCTAAAAAGTACCACTTCCCCACTGACACTAGTTATTTTTTGCAAATAATCGCTCATTTGGAATTAATGACTGCAACATGTTTCCAAAAAACTGGCACAAGTGGCAAAAAAGACTGAGAAAGTTGAGGACTGCTCATCAAACACTTATTTGGAACATGCCACAGGTGAACAGGCTAATTGGGAACAGGTGGGTGCCATGATTGGGTATAAAAGCAGCTTCCATGAAATGCTCACTCATTCACAAACAAGGACGGGGCGAGGGTCACCAATTTGTCAACAAACGCCTGAGCAAATTGTTGAAGAACGACATTTCTCAAAGCAGCCGCATTTAGGGATTTCACCATCTACGCTCCATGATATCATCAAAAGGTTTGGAGTATATGGAGAAATCACTGCACATAGGCATCAAAAAGCCACATCAGTGTGTAAAGGATATTACCCCATGAAACACTTCAGAAAACCACTATCAGTAAGCTACATCCGTAAGTGCAAGTTAAAACTCTACTATCCAAAAGCCAAAGCCATTTATCAACAACACCCAGAAACGCTTTGCTGGGCCCGAGTTCATCTTTAAGGAGCATTCCTCAACTTTTTCCATCAAAAGGTTCAGAGAATCTGGAGTAATCACTGCACGTAAGCCATGATATTAAGCACCTTGGATCCCTCAGGCGGTAAAGCATCAAAAAGCCACATCAGTGTGTAAAGGATATTACCCCATGAAG
This sequence comes from Nerophis ophidion, assembly GCF_033978795.1. NCBI lineage: Eukaryota > Metazoa > Chordata > Actinopteri > Syngnathiformes > Syngnathidae > Nerophis > Nerophis ophidion. The sequence continues at coordinate 36,007,438 of NC_084633.1, read as the reverse complement.
CACTTCAGAAAACCACTATCAGTAAGCTACATCCGTAAGTGCAAGTTAAAACTCTACTATCCAAAAGCCAAAGCCATTTATCAACAACACCCAGAAACGCTTTGCTGGGCCCGAGTTCATCTTTAAGGAGCATTCCTCAACTTTCTCCATCAAAAGGTTCAGAGAATCTGGAGAAATCACTGCACGTAAGCCATGATATTACGCACCTTGGATCCCTCAGGTGGTAAAGCATCAAAAAGCCACATCAGTGTGTAAAGGATATTACCACATGAAACACTTCAGAAAACCACTATCAGTAAGCTACATCCGTAAGTGCAAGTTAAAACTCTACTATGCAAAAGCCAAAGCCATTTATCAACAACACCCAGAAACGCTTTGCTGGGCCCGAGTTCATCTTTAAGGAGCATTCCTCAACTTTCTCCATCAAAAGGTTCAGAGAATCTGGAGAAATCACTGCATGTAAGCCATGATATTACGCACCTTGGATCCCTCAGGTGGTAAAGCATCAAAAAGCCACATCAGCGTGTAAAGGATATCACCACATGAAACACTTCAGAAAACCACTATCAGTAAGCTACATCCGTAAGTGCAAGTTAAAACTCTACTATGCAAAAGCCAAAGCCATTTATCAACAACACCCAGAAACGCTTTGCTGGGCCCGATTTCATCTTTAAGGAGCATTCCTCAACTTTCTCCATCAAAAGGTTCAGAGAATCTGGAGAAACCACTGCATGTAAGCAGCAAGGCCGAAAACCAACATTAAATCACGGTGACCTTGGATCCCTCAGGTGGTACTCCATTAAAAAGCCACATCAGTGTGTAAAGGATATCACCACATGGGTTCAGGCACACATCAGAAAACCAATGCCAGTAACTACAGTTGGTCGCTACATGTATATACTCTACTATGAAAAAGCCAAAGCCATTTATCAACAACACCCAGATACGCCGCCGGCTTCGCTTGGCCCCAGATCATCTAAGATGGACTGATGCAAAGTGGAAAAGTGTTGTGTGGTCTGACAAGTCCACAAAAGACAACTTTTTTTTTTTTAACCAAATCTACCTAAATCCAAAGAAAGTCTGCAAAAGTGCAACCAGGCCTTGAAGGTGGACTGGCTGGTTGACCCGCTGAAGGGCGGTCCTGCTGTCATTAATTCATGTTGCTCTGATCGAGGCGCTGACGGAAGCGGCTTAAAGTCACGGATGAGGGTGACCTCTGACGGATGTTCATGAAAGTGTAAAAACGCTGAGGTCACCTCCTGGTCTGTCCCACTGAGACCTGGACCACCACTCATCCCTCATTACATCCAACATTCTATGGCCTCCTGTCAAACGGACGTCTGCTTCCTGTCTCCTCTCACTTATCTCTGCTTGTTTGGGACCTGCTAGGGTTCTACGGTATACCGGTACCAGTATTAGTACCGCGATACCAACCAATCATATTCAGTACTATATTGCCTCTAAAAATGACCGGTAAACCCCACATCAAGTCATGACATTGCTGGTTTTATGAGCAGAGGAGCATGTTCGGCAGTGCACACGCACAGAGTACTTACAAGCAGACACAGTGTGTAGACAGAAAAGGGAGAGTGGACGCATTTTGGTGTAAAAAGTCAAGATAAAGGTGAAGTTATAACACTGAAACAGAGGAGCTGCTTGAAGACATGGCTAGCTAGTTAGCGGCTAACGTCCATCCACAGTGTTTTAGCTACTTCTAAATCACTAATCCTGGCCTCCATTGCGAGAAATAAAGTAAGTTTCTTACACTGGAAGACGAGGAATAGCTAAACATGTTTTACTACACACCGTTTACAAGTATTATTATTACCATTGGAGGACGTTTACAAGTATTATTATTATCATTGGAGGACGTTTACAAGTATTATTATCATTGGAGGACGTTTACAAGTATTATTATCATTGGAGGATGAGGAATAGCTAAACATGCTTCACTACACACCATAGGAGGATACAATAGCTCACCGGTGTCACAATGTAAACAAATGCCATGGGTGGATCTACACCTGACATCCACTGTGATGATACCAAGTACAGGAGTTTGTCTAGTCGATACTACTATGAGTACATCGATTTTTATAATCACAAAATCTTTTTTCCATTTTTTTAAAAAGGATATTATGTTTATAAAGTCAGTAAATACAACCCTGGACACATGAGGACTGTGAATATGACCAATGTATGATCCTGTAACTACTTGGTATTGGATAATATACATATTCATTTTTTATGAAGGTGTCTGTTACTACATTATATATACACTTGCAGTGTGTATATTGTACATATTACATATTGTTATGAAGGTGTCGGTTACTACATTATATATATACTTGCAGTGTGTATATTGTACATATTACATATTATGAAGGTGTCTGTAACTACATTATATATATACTTGCAATGTGTATATTGTACATATTACATATTGTTATGAAGGTGTCTGTTACTACATTATATATATACTTGCAGTGTGTATATTGTACATATTACATATTGTTATGAAGGTGTCTGTTACTACATTATATATATACTTGCAGTGTGTATATTGTACATATTACATATTTTTATGAAGATGTCTGTTACTAAATTTTTTAGAAGCATAAATTCACCTGAGGTCCGCGCGGAGCCTCCCCTGATGTAGAGGGGCGGGGCCTGGAAGGCATAAATGACGTCATTTTCGGCCACACCGGTGAGATCGTCGCCATCGAAGAAGGAGCGCTGGAAGCCTGTGGAGTAAACCTCGGTCAGGATCACCTGCAGAGGAAGAGATATTGCAGGCAGGATGAAGCATTAGGAGTACTACTTCCTTTACATAAGTCATACCATCCAGTAAGAAATACTTCAGTATTTTATGGGCAGTGTTTTTTTTTACAATCCGCCCACAAAATTTTTTTAATGAATACTTAGGTCTACTACACTTCTGTATTTTAATATTTTCATTATGGTGGTATTTAATGAATACTTAGGTCTACTACACTTCTGTATTTTAATGTTGTCATTATGGTGGTACTTAATGAATACTTAGGTCTAGTACATTACTGTATTTTAATGATGTCATTATGGCGGTACTTAATGAATACTTAGGTCTACTACGCTACTGTATTTTAATGTTGTCATTATGGTGGTACTTAATGAATACTTAGGTCTACTACACTACTGTATTTTAATGATGTCATTATAGTGGTACTTGATGAATACTTAGGTGTACTACACTACTGTATTTTAATGTTGTCATTATGGTGGTACTTAATGAATACTTAAGTCTACTACACTACTGTATTTTAATGATGTCATTATAGTGGTACTTGATGAATACTTAGGTCTACTTCACTACTGTATTTTAATGTTGTCATTATGGTGGTACTTAATGAATACTTAGATCTACTACACTTCTGTATTTTAATGATGTCATTATGGTGGTACTTAATGAATACTTAGGTCTACTATACTACTGTATTTTAAAGATGTCATTATGGTGGTACTTAAAGAATACTTAGTTCTACTACACTACTGTATTTTAATGATGTCATTATGGTGGTACATGATGAATACTTAGGTCTACTACACTACTGTATTTTAATGTTGTCATTATGGTGGTACTTAATGAATACTTACGTCTACTTCACTACTGTATTTTAATGTTGTCATTATGGTGGTACTTAATGAATACTTAGGTCTACTACACTACTGTATTTTAATGTTGTCATTATGGTGGTACTTGATGAATACTTAGGTCTACTATACTACTGTATTTTAATGATGTCATTATGGTGGTACTTAATGAATACTTTGGTCTACTACACTACTGTATTTTAATTATGTCATTATAGTGGTACTTGATGAATACTTAGGTCTACTTCACTACTGTATTTTAATGTTGTCATTATGGTGGTACTTAATGAATACTTAGATCTACTACACTACTGTATTTTAATGATGTCATTATTACTTGATGAATACTTAGGTCTACTACACTACTGTATTTTAATATTGTCATTATGGTGGTACTTAATGAATACTTAGGTCTACTACACCACTGTATTTTAATGTTGTCATTATGGTGGTACTTAATGAATACTTAGGTCTACTATACTACTGTATTTTAATGATGTCATTATGGTGGTACTTAATGAATACTTAGGTCTACTATACTACTGTATTTTAATGTTGTCATTATGGTGGTACTTAATGAATACTTAGGTCTACTACACTACTGTATTTTAATGATGTCATTACTGTATAGTGGTACTTAATGAATATTTAGGTCTACGACACTACTGTATTGTAACGGGGCCCCTTTAAGAAGGGCCCCCTAAAGCTCTCACCTGGTCTGGGGAGATGTTGCCCTCGTCAGCCACCATCCTCCTCAGGCTGGCCACGGAGCCCAGGAGAGGCACGGCCAGGCCCACTCTCAGGTACCTCTGTCCTTTGGTGCTGAAGACCAGGGTGACACACAGGGGCCTGCCAGGGGCCAACACACAGTCAGATGTGACACACAGGGGCCAACACACAGTCAGATGTGACACACATGGGCCCACACTCAGAGGTGACACCAGGGGCCTGCCAGGGGCCAACACACAGTCAGATGTGACACACGGGGGCCCACACAGTCAGAGGTGACACCAGGGGCCTGCCAGGGGCCAACACACAGTCAGATGTGACACACAGGGGCCCACACAGTCAGAGGTGACACCAGGGGCGCCAAAAAGGGGAGGGGGGTGGGGGGTTGGGTAAGGGGACGGATTCTAGGGGCCCATGATGGAGGGGGGCCCAAAGAGGCCCCTAATGATGATGAACTTATATGAAATTATGTGTTGGGGGCCCTGTAAAGATTATTTTCATGGGGCTCCAAATCCCTAGCGGCGCCCCTGGGTGACACACAGGGGCCCACACAGTCAGAGGTGACACACAGGGGCCTGCTAGGGGCCAACACACAGTCAGAGGTGACACACAGGGGCCCACACAGTCAGAGGTGACACACAGGGGCCTGCCAGGGGCCAACACACAGTCAGAGGTGGCACACAGGGACCAACACACACAGTCAGAGGTGACACACAGGGGCCCACACAGTCAGAGGTGACACCAGGGGCCTGCCAGGGGCCAACACACAGTCAGAGGTGACACACAGGGTCCCAAAAAGTCAGAGGTGACACACAGCGGCCTGCCAGGGGCCAACACACAGTCAGAGGTGACACACAGACGCCAACACACAGTCAGAGGTGACACACAGGGGCCTGCCAGGGGCCAACACACAGTCAGAGGTGACACACAGGGGCCAACACACAGTCAGAGGTGCCACAGAGGGCCCAAAAAGTCAGAGCTGACACACAGGGGCCTGACAGGGGCCAACACACAGTCAGAGGTGACACACAGGGGCCTGCCAGGGCCCAACCCACACAGTCAGAGGTGGCACACAGGGACCAACACACACAGTCAGAGGTGCCACAGAGGGCCCAAAAAGTCAGAGCTGACACACAGGGGCCTGACAGGGGCCAACACACAGTCAAAGGTGACACACAGGGGCCCATACAGTCAGAGGTGACACACAAGGGCCGGCCAGGGGCCAAAACACAGTCAGAGGTGACACACAGGGGCCCATACAGTCAGAGGTGACACACAAGGGCCGGCCAGGGGCCAACACACAGTCAGAGGTGACACACAGGGGCCTTCCAGGGGCCAACACACAGTAAGAGGTGACACACAGGGGCCAAAACACAGTCAGAGGTGACACACAGGGGCCTTCCAGGGGCCAACACACAGTAAGAGGTGACACACAGGGGCCAACACACAGTCAGAGGTGACACACAGGGGCCCACACAGTCAGAGGTGACACACAGGGGCCAACACAGAGTCAGAGGTGACACACAGGGGCCTGCCAGGGGCCAACACACACAGTCAGATGTGACACACAGGGGCCCACACATTCAGAAGTGACACACAGGGGCCTGCCAGGGGCCCACAGAGCGTCAGCCTCCTCCAGAAGCAGGAGGGGCCCGAAGAAGAGGTGCATGAATAAAGCAGGAGCTTTGAAGATGAATAATGGATCATTAGTTCACTTTTACCACGGCCAAATAATGGAATCTATTGCATTTTTAAAAGCAGCGGGCCCCTGGCGCTGACCCCTCCAGAGGCAGTGGGCCTTCTCTCACCGAGTCGTCACGCCTCAGCTCTCTGTGTAAAGTGCACGGGGGAGAGTGTCACTCCCAGATAAGAACAACACACCTGTATCAACGTCTGTCACCTGACTACACCGCTTTTTGCCTATTGTTCACAAAAACACATACACTCTATGTCTCTCTTTTTGTGTGGTCTGAATCCAGAAAAAAGGCTAGCAAGAGGCAGCCAAATGCTTAATGATTTGCAAATCCTTTTTTCTCACCACCTGCTGCCACCTTGTGGTTTGTATTCAGTTTGCCTCTGTTGGGGCAGTTGACCTTTTGACCTCACTTCATTTCTCTTTCCTCTTAGTGTTCTTGCTTCCCCTCTGCGGGCGGAGTTGTGAGACGTGCACAGCTCCTTCCCATTTTCCCCGGAGGATATTTAATCTGCACCTTGGCAGGTGGATGGCACTTGGCGATTCCACTCCTTGGCTCCATAACTAGGACTTCCATGTCCTGTCCTGCTTATTATCCTGGATACTCCCGGTGCCATCCAGCTTGGTTCCTAGTCAGCTGTTGCACGTCTTGCAACTCCAGCCTAAGTTTAGTCTAGATTATAATATAGCTTTTGTTGTTTTTTCACAGAGTTCTCCTTTTTGCTTCGTCGCTTGTAGTTCTCTCCTATGCGGAGCACTCTTTGTTGTGAGTACATTAACAAGAGTAAAGAAACTGTTCTATTCACTTCTGTCTGCATCCTTGGGTTCCTCTTAAATTTTGACATACCAAGCCGTGAAATTTTCAACTTATATTCAATTGAATAGACTGCAAAGTCAAGATATTTCATGTTCACACTGAGAAACTTTGTTATTTTTTGCAAATAGACATGAACTTAGAATTTAACGGCACCAAAACATTGCAAAAAAGACAGTTTTACCAGTGTGTTACATGGCCTTTTCTTTAAACAACACTCAGTAAAGGATTGGGAACTGAGGAGACACATTTTTGAAGTGGAATTCTTTCCCATTCTTGCTTGATGTACAGCTTAAGTTGTTCAACAGTCTCCTGCCTCATATTTTAGCCTTCACACATTTTCAATGTCTGGACTACAGGCAGGCCAGTCTAGTACCCGCACTCTTACTATGAAGTCACACTGTTGTAACACATTGCTTGACATCGTCTTGCTGAAATAAGCAGGGGCGTCCATGCTTGGATGGCAACATATGTTGCTCCAAAAGCTGTATGTACCTTTCAGCATTAATGGTGCTTTCACAGATGTTTAAGTTACCCTTGCCTTGGCCACTAATACACCCCCATACCATCACACATGCTGCCTTTTACACTTTGCACCTAGACCAGTCCAGATGGTTCTTTTCCTCTTTGATCCAAAGGACACCACGTCCACAGTTTCCAAAAACAATTTGAAATGTGAACTTGTCAGTCCACAGAACACTTACCCACTTAGTTCATCTTAGAAGAGCTCGGGCCCAACAAAGCGTTTCCGGGTGTTGTTGATAAAAGGCTGTGGCTTTGCATAGTAAAGTTTTAACTTGCACTTACAGATGTAGCGACCCACTGTTGTTACTGACAGTGGTTTTCTGAAGTGTTCCTGAGCTTATGTGGAGATATCCTTTACACACTCTGTGGCTTTTTAATGCAGTACCGCCCTGAGGGATCCAAGGTGCATAATATCATGGCTTACATGCAGTGATTTCTCCAGATTCTCTGAACCTTTTGATGATATTACGGACCCCAGATGGTAAAATCCTTAAACTCCTTGCAATAGCTGGTGGAGAAATGTTGTTCTTCAACAATTTTCCGGATGGATTGTGCATAAATTGTTTCAAGACTGTAAAGTTACACACCTCCCTTTTTTATTTTTATATTGCCTATCCTTCACAATCATTATGGGAGACAAGACAAGACGCTTTTTTTTTTTGCGTTTTAACATGTAAAAAGCGTCACGCTTTAGGTGGCTAGCAATGCAGCTAATGTTAGCAATCAATGCTACCGCTAAATAACTTTAAAAATGCATTCAAAAAGCGTCAATAATACTTTATGTTGTGTAACGACATTGTTATTGTAAGAGTGAACACTTTTTCTAGCATGCTAACACATCGGCGTGCTGCGGTATTAGCCGTAAAAGTTTGTTTCTACGTTAACACGAAACACGTTTAAGTTTGTAACTCCTATTTGGGTAAGCACTCCATTTATGACGAAATAGCTCGTCTCCAAATGTCACATTCATAGCGCCCAAGTCACTTCCACCTCACTCTCTCATGCTCGCTTCTATAACCACCAGTTCATCCTCAGTATTTTCACCTTCAAAAGAAAAGGTTGTGAATGCTCATCTGTCCAAAAAAAAAAAAAGATTTTTGTTTGTTTGTTACTGAATCAGCCAAGATTAGAACACACTCACGTTTGTTTCCGGAAATAGGAACACACATTTGTTGCCGGAAGTTGAAAGTGTGTCGCTATGGAAATCAAACTCAATGCATGGAAGAAGTCAGTTCAGGCATTGATTAAAATGACCAAAATGCGGTAAATATCGAACATAGTACATATTGTTGTGAAGGTGTCTGTTACTACATTATATATATACTTGCAGTGTGTATATTGTACATATATTGTTATGAAGGTGTCTGTTGCTACATTATATATATACTTGCAGTGTGTATATTGTACATATTACATATTGTTATGAGGGTGTCTGTTACTATATTATATATATACTTGCAGTGTGTATATTGTACATATATTGTTATGAAGGTGTCTGTTGCTACATTATATATATACTTGCTGTGTGTATATTGTACAATTTACATATTGTTATGAAGGTGTCTGTTACTAGATTACATATACTTGCAGTGTGTACATTGTACATATTACATCTTGTTATGAAGGTGTCTGTTACTACATTATATATATATATATTATCAGTGTATATATTGTACATATTACATCTTGTTATGAAGGTGTCTGTTACTACATTATTTATATACTTGCAGTGTGTATATTGTACATATTACATATTGTTATAAAGGTGTCTGATAATACATAATTTATATACTTTCAGTGTGTGTATTGTACATATTACATATTGTTATGAAGGTGTAATGATACTACATGATACATATACTTGCAGTGTGTATATTGTACATATTGTCATGAAGGTGTCTGTTACTACATTATATATATACTTGCAGTGTGTATATTGTACATATTACATCTTGTTATGAAGGTGTCAGTTACTACATTATATATATACTTGCAGTGTGTATAGTGTACATATTACATCTTGTTATAAAGGTGTCTGTTACTACATTATATATATACTTGCAGTGTGTATATTGTACATATTACATCTTGTTATGAAGGTGTCTGTTACTACATGATATATACTTGCAGTATGTATATTGTAAATATTACATATTGTTATGAAGGTGTCTGTTACTACATTATATATATACTTGCAGTGTGTATATTGTGCATATTACATATTGTTTTGAAGGTGTCTGTTACTACATTATATATAAACTTGCAGTGTGTATATTGTGCATATTACATATTGTTTTGAAGGTGTCTGTTACTACATTATATATATACTTGCAGTGTGTATATTGTACATATTACATCTTGTTATGAAGGTGTCTGTTACTACATGATATATACTTGCAGTATGTATATTGTAAATATTACATATTGTTATGAAGGTGTATGTTACTACATTATATATATACTTGCAGTGTGAATATTGTACATATTACATATTGTTATGAAGGTGTCAGTTACTACATTATATATACACTTGCAGTGTGTATATTGTACATATTACATCTTGTTATGAAGGTGTCAGTTACTACATTATATATATACTTGCAGTGTGTATATTGTACATATTACATCTTGTTATGAAGGTGTCTGTTACTACATTATATATACACTTGCAGTGTGAATATTGTACATATTACATATTGTTATAAAGGTGTCTGTTACTACATTATATATATACTTGCAGTGTGTATATTGTACATATTACATCTTGTTATGAAGGTGTCTGTTACTACATGATATATACTTGCAGTATGTATATTGTAAATATTACATATTGTTATGAAGGTGTATGTTACTACATTATATATATACTTGCAGTGTGTATATTGTACATATTACATATTGTTATGACGGTGTCTGTTACTACATTATATATATACTTGCAGTGTGTATATTGTACATATTACATATTGTTATGAAGGTGTCTGTTACTACATTATATATATAAATGCAGTGTGTATATTGTACATATTACATATTGTTATGAAGGTGTCTGTTACTACATTATATATACACTTGCAGTGTGTATATTGTACATATTACATATTGTTATGAAGGTGTCTGTTACTACATTATATATACTTCCAGTGTGAATATTGTACATATTACATATTGTTATGACGGTGTCTGTTACTACATTATATATATACTTGCAGTGTGTATATTGTACATATTACATATTGTTATGAAGGTGTCTGTTACTACATTATATATATACTTGCAGTGTGAATATTGTACATACTATATATTGTTATGAGGGTGTCTGTTACTACATTATATTATATATATATACATATATATATATACTTGCAGTGTGTATATTGTACATGTTACATATTGTTATGAAGGTGTCTGTTACTACATTATATATATACTTGCAGTGTGTATATTGTGCATATTACATATTGTTTTGAAGGTGTCTGTTACTACATTATATATATACTTGCAGTGTGTATATTGTGCATATTACATATTGTTTTGAAGGTGTCTGTTACTACATTATATATATACTTGCAGTGTGTATATTGTGCATATTACTTATTGTTTTGAAGGTGTCTGTTACTACATTATATATATACTTGTAGTGTGTATATTGTGCATATTACATATTGTTTTGAAGGTGTCTGTTACTACATTATATATATACTTGCAGTGTGTATATTGTGTACATATTACATATTGTTTTGAAAGTGTCTGTTACTACATTATATATATACATATATATATACATATATATATATATATATATATATATATATATATATATATATATATATATATATATATATATATACACCCGCAGAAGTGGGTTTATGACATGTGTGAGTACAGCAGCTGGTCCTTGATGTCTTTAATGCAGCATAGATTAACAGCCATGTTGTGTACACAAGATGATCCAACATGCAAAGAATGCAATATGAGCGCGAGACAACTTTGGCTGTCTTGGAACGGGACATTTTTGTTTGGAGTCTGGGAGAATGTAAGTTTTAAAGAAATGTATCTGCTTCAACTCAGTGGATCTGTTCAGAACTCACCTGCTCCACATGCTTTCTTCTTGGTTTGCCGTCATGATTTTGCCCTGTTCTTTTTTATTTGTTATTTTTTAAACAAATCACCCAAATTGAAAGAGATGTTGCTTGAAGTTGTGTGAGCTGCATACCAAATTGTGAACTGACCGCAGGTAACCAGCAGGAGTCATCAGGATGATCACATGGGTACAAGTTCTGTGCTGGTTGGAAAGTCCACATCATAGTAAACTCATGAATATTTACTTTAGATACTGACAACAAATATATTGTGAACAAAATTACAGAAGTGCAGGAAGAAGCAGCTAAAAGCTCTGATAGTGAAGTTTGTGTTGGAGTCCTGAAACGGTAGTTATTATAACACTTACAGTATATAAGACTAATCAGTGCATTTTGATAGTAGGCTAATATAGACACTTACATCATGTGTTGTCTTCATTATAACACTTATATAAGACTTTTAAATGCATTTTGATAGTAGGCTAATATAGACATATCATTTGTTGTCTTCTCTATAACACTAACACAAACATGTTAAAGTCATATTGATAGTAGGCTAATATAACTAATATAGATACTTCCATCATGTGTTGTCTTCTATATAACACTTATATAAGGCTTTTAAAGGCATTTTGATAGTGGGATACTAAAACTAATATAGACAACATTGTCATGAGTTGTCTTCATTGTAACTCTAATATAAGACTTTTAAAGTCATTTTGATAGTAGGCTAATATAGACACTTACATCAGGTGTTGTCTTCATTATAACACTTATATAAGACTTTTAAAGTTATTTTGATAGTAGGCTAATATAGCTAATATAGACACTTACATCATGTGTTGTCTTCATTATAACACTTATATAAGACTTTTAAAGTCAATTTAATAGTAGGCTAATATAACTAATATAGACACTTACATCATGTGTTGTCTTCTTTATAACACTTATATAAGACTTTTAAAGGCATTTTGATAGTAGGCTAATATAGACACTTCCATCATGTGTTGTCATCATTATCACATTTATATAAGACTTCTAAAGGCATTTTGATAGTAGGCTAATATAGACACTTCCATCATGTGTTGTCATCATTATCACATTTATATAAGACTTCTAAAGTCATTTTGATAGTAGGCTAATATAGACACTTACATCATGTGTTGTCTTCATTATAACACTTATATAAGACTTTTAAAGTCAATTTAATAGTAGGCTAATATAACTAATATAGACACTTACATCATGTGTTGTCTTCTTTATAACACTTATATAAGACTTTTAAAGGCATTTTGATAGTAGGCTAATATAGACACTTCCATCATGTGTTGTCATCATTATCACATTTATATAAGACTTCTAAAGGCATTTTGATAGTAGGCTAATATAGACACTTACATCATATGTTGTCTTCATTATAACACTTTTATAAGACTTTTAAAGGCATTTTGATAGTAGGCTAATATAACTAATATAGACACTTATATCGTGTGTTGTTTTCATTATAACACTTATATAAGACTTTTAAAGGCATTTTGATAGTAGGCTAATATAGACACTTCCATCATGTATTGTCTTCAGTATCATATTCATACAAGTATTTTAAAGGCATTTTGATAGTAGGCTAAGATAGAAACTTACATCATATGTTGTCTTCATTATAACACTTTTATAAGACTTTTAAAGTCATTTTGATAGTAGGCTAATACAGCTAGCATAGACACTTTCGTCATGTGTTGTCTTTATTATAACACATATAGACTTTTAAAGTAATTTTGATAGTAGGCTAATATAGACATATCATTTGTTGTCTTCTCTATAACACTTATACAAAAATGTTAAAGTCATTTTGATAGTAGGCTAATATAAACACTTACATCATGTGTTGTCTTCATTATAACACTTATATAAGACTTTTAATGTCATTTTGATAGTAGGCTAATACAGCTAGCGTAGACACTTACGTCATGTGTTGTCTTTATTATAACACATATAGACTTTTAAAGTAATTTTGATAGTAGGTTAATATAGACATATCATTTGTTGTCTTCTCTATAACACTTATACAAAAATGTTAAAGTCATATTGATAGTAGGCTAATACAACTAATATGGATACTTCCATCATGTGTTGTCTTCTATATAACACTTATATAAGACTTTTAAAGGCATTTTGATATTGGGCTAATATAACTAATATAGACAAGTTTGTCATGAGTTGTCTTCATTGTAACTCTAATAAAATACTTTTAAAGTCATTTTGATAGTAGGCTAATATAGACACTTACATCAGGTGTTGTCTTCATTATAACACTTATATAAGACTTTTAAAGTCAATTTAATAGTAGGCTAATATAACTAATATAGACACTTACATCATGTGTTGTCTTCTTTATAACACTTATATAAGACTTTTAAAGTCATTTTGATAGTAGGCTGTTACAGCTAGCATAGACACTTACGTCATGTGTTGTCTTCATTATAACACATATAGACTTTTAAAGTCATTTTGATAGTAGGCCAATATAGACATATCATTTGTTGTCTTCTCTATAACACCTATACAAAAATGTTAAAGTCATATTGATAGTAGGCTAATATAACTAATATAGATACTTCCATCATGTGTTGTCTTCTATATAACACTTATATAAGACTTTAAAAGGCATTTTGATAGTAGGCTAATATAGCTAATATAGACACTTACATCATGTGTTGTCTTCATTATAACACTTACATAAGACTTAAAGGCATTTTGATAGTAGGCTAATATGGACACTTACATCATGTGTTGTCTTCATTATAACACTTATATAAGACTTTTAAAGTAATTTTGATAGTAGGCTAATACAGCTAGCATAGACACGTCATGTGTTGTCTTTATTATAACACATATAGACTTTTAAAGTAATTTTGTTAGTAGGCTAACACAGCAAGCATAGACACTTACGTCATGTGTTGTCTTCATTATAACACATATAGACTTTTAAAGTCATTTTGATAGTAGGCTAATATAGACATATCATTTGTTGTCTTCTCTGGAACACTTATACAAAAATGATAAAGTCATATTGATAGGAGGCTAATATAACTAATATAGATACTTCCATCATGTGTTGTCTTCTATATAACACTTATATAAGACTTTTAAAGGCAATTTGATAGTAGGCTAATATGGACACTTACATCATGTGTTGTCTTCATTATCACATTTATATAAGACTTCTAAAGGCATTTTGATAGTAGGCTAATATAGACACTTACATCATATGTTGTCTTCATTATAACACTTATATAAGACTTTTAAAGGCATTTTGATGGTAGGCTAATATAGACACTTCCATCATGTATTGTCTTCAGTATCATATTCATACAAGTATTTTAAAGGCATTTTGATAGTAGGCTAATATAGACACATCATATGTTGTCTTCATTATAATACTTTTATAAGACTTTTAAAGTCATTTTGATAGTAGGCTAATACAGCTAGCATAGACACTTTCGTCATGTGTTGTCTTTATTATAACACATATAGACTTTTAAAGTAATTTTGATAGTAGGCTAATATAGACATATCATTTGTTGTCTTCTCTATAACACTTATACAAAAATGTTAAAGTCATTTTGATAGTAGGCTAATATAGACACTTACATCATGTGTTGTCTTCATTATAACACTCATATAAGACTTTTAATGTCATTTTGATAGTAGGCTAATACAGCTAGCGTAGACACTTACGTCATGTGTTGTCTTTATTATAACACATATAGACTTTTAAAGTAATTTTGATAGTAGGCTAATATAGACATATCATTTGTTGTCTTCTCTATAACACTTATACAAAAATGTTAGTCATATTGATAGTAGGCTAATATAACTAATATGGATACTTCTATCATGTGTTGTCTTCTATATAACACTTATATAAGACTTTTAAAGGCATTTTGATAGTGGGCTAATATAACTAATATAGACAAGTTTGTCATGAGTTGTCTTCATTGTAACTCTAATAAAAGACTTTTAAAGTCATTTTGATAGTAGGCTAATATAGACACTTACATCAGGTGTTGTCTTCATTATAACACTTATATAAGACTTTTAAAGTCATTTTGATAGTAGGCTAATACAGACATATCATTTGTTGTCTTCTCTATAACACTTATACAAAAATGTTAGTCATATTGATAGTAGGCTAATATAACTAACATAGATACTTCCATCATGTGTTGTCTTCTATATAACACTTATATAAGACTTTTAAAGGAAGTTTGATAGTAGGCTAATATAGCTAATACAGACACTTACATCATGTGTTGTCCTTATTATAACACTTACATAAAACTTAAAGGCATTTTGATAGTAGGCTAATATAGACACTTACATCATGTGTTGTCTTCATTATAACACTTATATAAGACTTTAAAGGCATTTTGATAGTAGGCTAATATAGCTAATATAGACACTTACGTCATGTGTTGTCTTCATTATAACACTTATATAAGACTTTTAAAGTCATTGTGATCGTAGGCTAATATAGACATATCATTTGTTGTCTTCTCTATAACACTTATACAAAAATGTTAAAGTCATATTGATAGTAGGCTAATATAACTAATATAGATACTTCCATCATGTGTTGTCTTCATTATAACAATTATATAAGACTTTTAAAGGCATTTTGATAGTAGGCTAATATGGACACTTACATCATGTGTTGTCCTTTTTATAACACTAATATAAGTCTTTTAAAGGCATGTTGATAGTAGGCTAATATAGACACTCAAATCATGTGTTGTCTTCATTATAACACTTATATAAGATTTTTAAAGGCATTTTGATAGTAGGCTCATATAGCTAATATAGACACTTACATCATGTGTTGCCTTCATTATAACACTTATATGAGACTTTTTAAGTCATTTTGATTGTAGGCTAATATAGCTAATATAGACACTTACATCATGTGTTGCCTTCATTATAACACTTATATGAGACTTTTTAAGTCATTTTGATAGTAGGCTAATATAGCTAATATAGACACTTACATCATGTGTTGCCTTCATCATAACACTTATATACGACTTTTAAAGGCATTTTGATAGTAGGCTAATATACACACTTACATCATGTGTTGTCTTCATTATAACACTTATATAAGATTTTTAAAGGCATTTTGATAGTAGGCTAATATGGACACTTACATCATGTGTTGTCTTCATTATAACACTTATATAAGACTTTTAAAGTCATTTTGATAGTAGGGTAATACCGTTAGCATAGACACTTACGTCATATGTTGTCTTCTATAGAACACTTATACAAGACTTTTAAAGGCATTTTGATAGTAGGCTAATATAGCTAATATAGATAGTACTTTATTGATTCCTTCAGGAGATTTCCTTCTTAATATAGACACTTACATCATGGGTTGTCTTCATTATAACACTTATATAAGACTTTTAAAGTCATTTTGATAGTAGGCTAATACAGTTAGCATAGACACTTATGTCATATGTTGTCTTCATTATAACACATATAGACTTTTAAAGTAATTTTGATAGTAGGCTAATATAGACATATCATTTGTTGTCTTCTCTATAACACTTACACAAAAATGTTAAAGTCATATTGATAAAAGGCTAATATAACTAATATAGATACTTCCATCATGTGTTGTCTTCTATAAAACACTTATATAAGACTTTTAAAGGCATTTTGATAGTAGGCTAATATAGCTATTATAGACACTTACATCATGTGTTGTCTTCATTGTAAAACTTACATAAGACTTAAAGGCATTTTGATAGTAGGCTAATATGGACACATACATCAAGTGTTGTCTTCATCATAACACTTATATAAGACTGTTAAAGGCATTTTGATAGTGGGCTAATGTAGCTAATATAGACACTTACATCATCTGTTGTCTTCTATAAAACACTTATATAAGACTTTTAAAGGCATTTTGATAGTAGGCTAATATAGCTAATATAGACACTTACATCATGTGTTGTCTTCATTGTAAAACTTACATAAGACTTAAAGGCATTTTGATAGTAGGCTAATATGGACACTTACATCAAGTGTTGTCTTCATCATAACACTTATATAAGACTGTTAAAGGCATTTTGATAGTGGGCTAATGTAGCTAATATAGACAACATTGTCATGAGTTGTCTTCATTGTAACTCTAATACAAGACTTTTAAACTCATTTTGATAGTAGGCTAATATAAACACTTACATCATGTGTTGCCTTCATTATAACACTCATATGAGACTTTTTAAGTCATTTTGATAGTAGGCTAATATAGCTAATATAAACACTTACATCATGTGTTGTCTTCATTATAACACTTATATAAGACTTTTAAAGTCAATTTGATAGTAGGCTAATACAGTTAGCATAGACACTTATGTCATATGTTGTCTTCATTATAACACATATAGACTTTTAAAGTCATTTTGATAGTAGGCTAATACAGACATATCATTTGTTGTCTCCTCTATAACACTTACACAAAAATTTTAAAGTCATATTGATGGTAGGCTAATATAACTAATATAAACACTTACATCATGTGTTGCCTTCATTATAACACTTATATGAGACTTTTTAAGTCATTTTGATAGTAGGCTAATATAGACACTTACATCACGTGTTGTCTTCATTATAACACGTATATGAGACTTTTAATGTCATTTTGATAGTAGGCTAATATAGCTAATATAGACACTTACATCATGTGTTGCCTTCATCATAACACGTATATGAGACTTTTAATGTCATTTGGATAGTAGGCTAATATAACTTTTCAGAAGAATGTGGCTACAAGAAGGCTGACAAGTTGCATGCAGCTGTGGAGCCAAAGTTGCTGACCCTGGGTTCTAGAAGACTGATGCATCATGCATGCAGCGTCTCTCTGCTCAATAGTCAAACAATGGACTTGACAACAGCAAACTGGTTGTCCTAAAGACCGGTCTAGTCCAAACAAAAAAACCTTTAGTGTCGCGCCTCCCTTAACGTCCGAGGCTTTATTAGCAGAGTAAGCGCTTGCCTCAGCTTGTTGGCGGCGTCCTAATGTGGATGTCATTAGCTGACAGAGCGCCTTTTTTCAAAAAGGATCTTTTGGGGATGCAGTCTGGACCAGATCCACCTGTTTGGGTGGATTTCCAGGTCACTGGGATTCATGGCGTGGCCAAAAACTGCACTTTTGTCCATCATTGTTCATCAAATATTTTTTTTTTAGAGATCTTTAAGATCAAAACTATAGTCGCCATTATGATGTGCAGGGATGTTTCTGCTGCGGGGTTTGTTCTCCCGGGATGCAAACGGACTAATCCGGCGTGAAGGTAGGAAGATATTTAATTGTTTGCTATCAATAGGTACAAACAAAATGGCACACAAGGCGAAGGCACAACTCAGAATATAATACAAAAACTAACACATAGGCAGAAACTATGGACTAACTAACAGGCTGAAATAATAGTCTCTGATTAGAGCAGGTGCGTGATCCGCACACGACGCAGGTGAAACTAATGGGTCGTCATGGTAACTAAACAAGGGAGATTAAACAGGAACTAAAATAGTCAAAAACTAACAGAAAACATGATCCAGACCACAGATCATGACAGTTTTCAAAAGACTTTAAGTCTTGAACGATTCAAAAAGTACTAAAACCTAAACTAGTGAAGTTGTCAGGTTGTGTAAATGGTGAATAAAAACAAATCCTTTTCAACTTATATTCAATTGAATTGACTGCAAAGACAAGATATTTCATCTTCACTTTGTTATTTTTTCGCAAACATTCGCTCATTTAGAATGTGGTGCCTGCAGCATGTTTCAAAAAAAGCTGGCACAAGTGGCAAAAAAGACAGAGAAGTCGAGGAATGCTCATCAAAGACTTTTTTTTGGAACATCCCACAGGTGAACGGGCTAATTGGGAACAGCTTCCATGAAATGCTCAGTCGTTCACAAACAAGGACGGGGCGAGGGTCACCACTTTGTCGACAAATGCCTGAGCAAATTGTTGAAGAAAAACATTTCTTAGGCAGCTATTGCAAGGAATTTTGGGATTCCACCATCTATTCTCCGCAATTTCATGAAAGGTTCAGAGAATCTGAAGAAATCACTGCACGTAAGCCATGATATTACGGACCTTGGATCCTCAGGCGGTATTGCATTAAAAAGCGGCCTCGATGTGTAAAGGATATCACCACATGGGCTCAGGAACACTTCAGAAAACCACTGTCAGTAACTACAGTTGGTCGCTACATCTGTAAAAGCAAGTTAAAAAACTCATCAAACACTTATTTGGAACATCCCACAGGTGTGCAGGCTAATTGGGAACAGGTGGGTGCCATGATTGGGTGTAAAAACAGCTTCCCAAAAAATGCTCAGTCTTCCACAAGAAAGGATGGGGCGAGGTACACCCCTTTGTCCACAACTGCGTGAGCAAATAGTCAAACAGTTTAAGAACAACGTATCTCAAAGAGCAATTGCAAGAAATTTAGGGATTTCAACATCTACGCTCCATAATATCATCAAAAGGTTCAGAGAATCTGGAGAAATCAATCCACGTAAGCAGCATGGCCGGAAACCAACATTGAATGACCGTGACCTTCCATCCCTCAGACGGCACTGTATTAAAAAATCGACATCAATCTATAAAGGATATCACAACGTGGGCTCAGGAACACTTCAGAAAACCACTGTCAGTAACTACAGTTGGTCGCTACATCTGTAAGTGCAAGTTAAAGCTCTACTATGCAAAGCCAAAGCCATTGATCAACAACACCCAGAAACGCCGCCGGCTTCCCTGGGCCCCGAGCTCATCTAAGATGGACTGATGCAAAGTGGAAAAGTGTCCTGTGGTCTGACGAGTCCACATTTCAAATTGTTTTTGGACAAGTGGTGTCCTTTGGACCAAAGAGGAAACGAACCATCCGGACTGTTCTAGGCGCAAAGTGTATCTATATAGTAAATCTATATAGCTCGGTTGGTAGAGCGGCCGTGCCAGCAACTTGAGAGTTGTAGGTTCGATTCCTGCTTCTGCCATCCTAGTCACTGCCGTTGTGTCCTTGGGCAAGACACTTTACCCACCTGCTCCCAGTGCCACCCACACTGGTTTAAATGTAAAAATTAGATATTGGGTTTCACTATGTAAAGCGCTTTGAGTCACTAGAGAAAAAGTGCTATATAAATATAATTCACTTCACTTCACACTCTACTATGCAAAAGCCAAAGCGATATATCAACAACACCCAGAAACACCGCCGGCTTCGCTGGGCCCGAAATCATATAAGATTGACTGATGCAAAGTGGAAAAGTGTTGTGTGGCCTGACGAGTCCACATTTCGAATTGTTTTTGGAAACTGTGGACGTGGTGTCCTCCAGACCGAAGAGGAAAAGAACCATCCGGACTGTTCTAGGCAGCATGTGTGATGGTATGGGGGTGTATTAGTGGCCAAGGCATGGGTAACTTACACATCAGTGAAGGCACCATTAATGCTGAAAGGTACATACAGCTTTTGGAGCAACATATGTTATTGTCGTGGACGCCCCTGCTTATTTCAGTAAGACAATGCCAAGCCAGGTGTTACAACAGCGTGGCTTCATAGTAAAAGAGTGCGGGTACTAGACTGGCCTGCCTGTAGTCCAGACATTGAAAATGTGTGAAGGCTAAAATATGAGACAAATATTAGCTCAATTGGAATTTGATGCCTATAACATGTTTCCAAAAAAGCTGGCACAAGTAGCAAAAAAGACTGAGAAAGTTGAGGAATGCTCTTATTTGGAACATCCCACAGGTGAACAGGCTCATTGGGAACAGGTGGGTGCCATGATTGGCTATAAAAACAGCTTCCGTGAAATGCTCACTTATTCACAAACAAGGACGGGGTGAGAGTCAGCACTCTGTCAACAAATGCCTGAGCAAATTGTTTAAAAACATTTATCAACCAGGTATTGCAAGGAATTTAGGGATTTCACCATCTACACTCCGTATTATCATCAAAAGGTTCAGAGAATCTGTAGAAATCACTGCACATAAGCCATAGTATTACGCACCTTGGATCCCTCAGGCGCTACTGCATTAAAAAGCGACATCTGTGTGTAAAAGATATCACCACATAAGCTCAGAAAGACTTCAGAAAAACCACTGTCAGTAACTACAGTTGGTCGCTACATCGGTAAGTGCAAGTTAAAACTCTGCTATGCAAAGTCAAAGCCATTTATCAACAACACCCAGAAACACAGCCGGCTTCGCTGGGCCCAAGCTCATCTAAGATGGACTGATGCAAAGTGGAAAAGTGTCCCGTAGTCTGACGAGTCCAAATTTCAAATTGTTTTTGGACAAGTGGTGTCCTTTGGACCAAAGAGGAAGCAAACCATCCGGACTGTTCTAGGCGCAAAGTGTATCTATATAGTAAATCTATATAGCTCGGTTGGTAGAGCGGCCGTGCCAGCAACTTGAGAGTTGTAGGTTCGATTCCTGCTTCTGCCATCCTAGTCACTGCCGTTGTGTCCTTGGGCAAGACACTTTACCCACCTGCTCCCAGTGCCACCCACACTGGTTTAAATGTAAAAATTAGATATTGGGTTTCACTATGTAAAGCGCTTTGAGTCACTAGTAAAAAGCGCTATATAAATATAATTCACTTCACACTCTACTATGCAAAAGCCAAAGCCATATATCAACAACACCCGGAAACGCCGCCGGCTTCGCTGGGCCCGAGATCATCTAAGATTGAGTGATGCAAAGTGGAAAAGTGTTGTGTGGTCTGACGAGTCCACATTTCGAATTGTTTTTGGAAACTGTGGACGTGGTGTCCTCCAGACCGAAGAGGAAAAGAACCATCCGGAGTGTTTTAGGTACCAGTTGATCTGCCGTTTCTTTTCTTTTTCTTCTATGTCCCACTCTCCCGTGTGGAGGGGGTCCGGTCCGATCCGGTGGCCATGTACTGCTCGCCTGTGTATCGGCTGGGGACATCTCTGCGCTGCTGGTCCGCCTACGCTTGGGATGGTTTCCTGCTGGCTCCGCTGTGAACGGGACTCTCGCTGCTGTGTCTTGGCTCCTCTTTGGACTGGACTCTCGCTGCTGTGTCTTGGATCCTCTTTGGACTGGACTCTCGCGACTGTGTTGTATCCATTGTGGATTGAACTTTCACAGTATCATGTTAGACCCGCTCGACATCCATTGCTTTCCTCCTCTCTAAGGTTCTCATAGTCATCATTGTCACTGACGTCCCACTGGGTCATTATTGTCACCGATGTCCCACTGGGTGTGAGTTTTCCTTGCCCTTATGTGGGCCTACCGAGGATGTCGTGGTGGTTTGTGCAGCCCTTTGAGACACTAGTGATTTAGGGCTATATAAGTAAACATTGATTGATTGATTGATTGATTGATTGATGGTATGGGGGTGTATTAGTGGCCAAGGCACGGGTAACTTACACATCTGTGAAGGCGCCATTAATGCTGAAAGGTACATGCAGCTTTTGGAGCAACATATGTTATTGTCGTGGACGCCCCTGCTTATTTCAGCAAGCGTGGCTTCATAGTAAAAGAGTGCGGGTACTAGACTGGCCTGCCTGTAGTCCTGACATTGAAAATGTGTGAAGGCTAAAATATGAGGCAGGAGACTGTTGAACAACTTAAGCTGTACATCAAGCAAGAATGGGAAAGAATTCCACTTCAAAAATGTGTCTCCTCAGTTCCCAATCCTTTACTGAGTGTTGTTAAAAGGAAAGGCCATGTAACACACTGGTAAAAATGCCTTTTTTGCAATGTGTTGCTGCCAATAGTCAGCGTACTGGCATGAAGTTTGTCAGTGTGAGGAGTAAATATCTCATCTTTGCAGTCTATTGACTTGCAAGTGCAGCACATCCAGTATTGATGACAGTGATGGTGCAGATCAGGACTCACCTGGTCTGGCGCAGAGGGATGGGCAGTGAGATGCAGAGGAAAGGATCGAAGGTGTTGCTTTGTTTCAAACAGTGCGGACACGTCAGCGAAGATCTGTGCCAAAGACAGGACCCGGTCAAGTTAGTCATCAGAACCCACTTGTTGGAAAGGAATCCACTGATTAGGTCAGGCGGGAAGGGAGTGGGTGGTTTTCATCAAGCACGCGCAAAAGACACTCGGGGAAAAAGAAGAAACCGTTCCATTTTTACACTCTTATCTGATTGCGGGGATGAAAAAGATGAGCGTTCCATCTTGTTGCCAAACTGGAGCGTGCCACAGTTGGATCGGGGCAAAGGAAAAGGTGTTCTGTTGCTTTATCATCTGACATTTTACAACTGTCTCAAGTTTAGGCTCACATATTTAACTCTGAGGTGGGTAGGTTGGGAGTTCAAATATATATACAGTGGGGCAAAAAAGTTTTTAGTGCAAGTTCTCCCACTTAAAATGATGACAGAGGTCTGTAATTTTCATCATAGGTACACTTCAACGGTGAGAGACAGACTGAAAAAAAAATCCAGGAATTCACATTGTAGGAATTTTAAAGAATTTATTTGTAAATGATGGTGGAAAATGAGTATTTGGAAGGAGGTTTTGGCTCAAAATCTCAGGATACATGGCCCCATTCATTCTTTCCTTAACACGGATCAATCGTCCTGTCCCCTTAGCAGAAAAACAGCCCCAAAGCATGATGTTTCCACCCCCATGCTTCACAGTAGGTGTGGTGTTCTTGGGACGCAACTCAGAATTCTTCTTCCTCCAAACACCACAAGTTGAGCTTATACACAAAAGTTCTATTTTGGTTTCATCTGACCACATGACATTCTCCCAATCCTCTGCCGTATCATCCATGTATCCATTTAGGTATAAACTCAACATATATATAAATATACATATATATATATATATATATAAACATACATATAAACATATATATACACATATATACAAATATGTATGTATGTGTATATATATATGTATGTATATATGTTTCTCTTTTCGAACATGTTGAAAAGAGAAACATATATACATATATGCACGTTTATTTATATATATATATATATATATATACACACATGTATATATACATACCCATGTACAGTGAATGTGTGTGTGGATGTATGTACTGTATGCACTGTATTTGTGTATGTACGTACTGTATTTGTGTACGTACGAACTGTATTTGTGTATGTTTGCACTCTATTTGTGTATGTATGCACTGTATTTGTGTATGTACGTACTGTATTTGTGTACGTACGAACTGTATTTGTGTATGTTTGCACTCTATTTGTGTATGTATGTACTGTATTTGTGTATGTACGTACTGTATTTGTGTACGTACGAACTGTATTTGTGTATGTTTGCACTCTATTTGTGTATGTACGCACTGTATTTGTGTATGTATGCACTGTATTTGTGTATGTACGCACTGTATTTGTGTATGTACGTACTGTATGTGTGTATGTATGCACTGTATTTGTGTATGTATGCACTGTATTTGTGTATGTACGTACTGTATTTGTGTATGTATGCACTGTAATTGTGTATGTATGCACTGTATTTGTGTATGTACGTACTGTATTTGTGTATGTATGCACTGTATTTGTGTATGTATGCACTGTAATTGTGTATGTATGCACTGTATTTGTGTATGTATGCACTGTATTTGTGTATGCACGTACTGTATTTGTGTATGTACGCACTGCATTTGTGTATGTACGAACTGTATTTGTGTATGTACATACTGTATTTGTGTATGTACGCACTGTATTTGTGTATGTACGAACTGTATTTGTGTATGTACGTACTGTATTTGTGTATGTATGCACTGTATTTGTGTATGTACGAACTGTATTTGTGTATGTACGTACTGTATTTGTGTATGTACGTACTGTATGTGTGTATGTATGCACTGTATTTGTGTATGTATGCACTGTATTTGTGTATGTACGTACTGTATTTGTGTATGTATGCACTGTATTTGTGTATGTACGTACTGTATTTGTGTATGTATGCACTTTATTTGTGTATGTATGCACTTTATTTGTGTATGTATGCACTGTAATTGTGTATGTATGCACTGTATTTGTGTATGTATGCACTGTATTTGTGTATGTATGCACTGCATTTGTGTATGTACGAACTGTATTTGTGTATGTACGAACTGTATTTGTGTATGTACATACTGTATTTGTGTATGTTTGCACTGTATTTGTGTATGTACGCACTGCATTTGTGTATGTACGAACTGTATTTGTGTATGTACATACTGTATTTGTGTATGTTTGCACTGTATTTGTGTATGTACGTACTGTAATTGTGTATGTATGCACTGTATTTGTGTATGTACACACTGTATTTGTGTATGTATGCACTGTATTTGTGTATGTACGTACTGTAATTGTGTATGTACGTACTGTAATTGTGTATGTACGTACTGTAATTGTGTATGTACGTACTGTATTTGTGTATGTATGCACTTTATTTGTGTATGTATGCACTGTATTTGTGTATGTATGCACTGTAATTGTGTATGTATGCACTGTATTTGTGTATGTATGCACTGTATTTGTGTATATACGCACTGCATTTGTGTATGTACGAACTGTATTTGTGTATGTACGAACTGTATTTGTGTATGTACATACTGTATTTGTGTATGTTTGCACTGTATTTGTGTATGTACGCACTGCATTTGTGTATGTACGAACTGTATTTGTGTATGTACATACTGTATTTGTGTATGTTTGCACTGTATTTGTGTATGTACGTACTGTAATTGTGTATGTATGCACTGTATTTGTGTATGTACACACTGTATTTGTGTATGTATGCACTGTATTTGTGTATGCACGTACTTTATTTGTGTATGTACGTACTGTAATTGTGTATGTACGTACTGTAATTGTGTATGTATGCACTGTATTTGTGTATGTACGTACTGTATTTGTGTATGTATGCACTGTATTTGTGTATGAACGTACTGTATTTGTGTATGTATGCACTGTATTTGTGTATGAACGTACTGTATTTGTGTATGTATGCACTGTATTTGTGTATGTACGTACTGTATTTGTGTATGAACGTACTGTTTTTGTGTATGTATGCACTGTATTTGTGTATGCACGTACTGTATTTGTGTATATTTGCACTGTATTTGTCTATGTATGTACTGTATTTGTGTATGTATGCTCTGTATTTGTGCTTATACGTACTTTATTTGTGTATTATGCACTGTATTTGGGTATGTACGTACTGTATTTTTGTATGTATGCACTGTATTTGTGTATGCTCCAACTGTATTTGTGTATGCACGTACTGTATTTGTGTATGTATGTACTGTATTTGTGTATGTATGTACTGTATTTGTGTATGTATGCTCTGTATTTGTGCTTATACGTACTTTATTTGTGTATTATGCACTGTATTTGTGTATGTATGCTCTGTATTTGTGCTTATACGTACTTTATTTGTGTATTATGCACTGTATTTGGGTATGTACGTACTGTATTTTTGTATGTAGGCACTGTATTTGTGTTTATATTTACTGTATTTGTGTATTTATGCACTGTATTTCTGTATGCTCCAACTGTATTTGTGTATGCACGTACTGTATTTGTGTATGTATGCACTGTATTTGTGTATGTATGTACTGTATTTGTGTATGTATGTACTGTATTTGTGTATTTATGCACTGTATTTGTGTATGCTCCAACTGTATTTGTGTATGCACGTACTGTATTTGTGTATGTATGCACGGTATTTGTGGATGTATGTACTGTATTTGTGTATGTATGTACTGTATTTGTGTATGTATGCTCTGTATTTGTGCTTATACGTACTTTGTGTATTACGCACTGTATTTGTGTATGTATGCACTGTATTTGTGCTTATACGTACTTTGTGTATTACGCACTGTATTTGTGTATGTATGCTCTGTATTTGTGCTTATACGTACTTTGTGTATTACGCACTGTATTTGTGTATGTACGCACTGTATTTGTGTTTATTTTTACTGTATTTGTGTATGTACTGTATTTGTGTATGTTTGCACTTTATTTGTGTATGTATGCTCTGTATTTGTGCTTATATGTACTTTATTTGTGTATTATGCACTGTATTTGTGTATTTACGTACCGTATTTTTGTATGTAGGCACTGTATTTGTGTTTATATTTACTGTATTTGTGTATGTATGCACTGTATTTGTGTATACACGTACTGTATTTGTGTATGTATGCACTGTATTTGTGTATGCACGAACTGTATTTTTGTATGTACGTACTGTATTTGTGTGTAAAGGATATCATCATATGGGCTCAGGAATACTTCAGAAAACCACTGCCAGTAACTACAGTTGGTCGGACATCTGTAAGTGCAAGTTAAAACTCTACTATGCAAAGCAACAGCCATTTGTCAACAACACCCAGAAACGCTTTGCTGGGCCCGAGTTCATCTTTGAGGAGCATTTCTCAACTTTCTCCATCAAAAGGTCCAGAGACTCTGGAGAAATAACTGCATGTAAGCAGCGAGGCCGAAAACCAACATTAAATGCCCGTGACCTTGGATCCCTCAGGCGGTACTGCATCAAAAAGCCACATCAGTGTGTAAAGGATATCACCACATGGGCTCAGGAAGACTTCAGAAAACCACTGCCAGTAAGTACAGTTGGTCGTGACATCTGTAGGTGAAAGTTAAAACTCTACTGTGCAAAGCCACAGCCATTTATCAACAACCCCCAGAAACGCTCTCCTGGGCCTGAGTTCATCTTTGAGGAGCATTCATCAACTTTCCCCATAAAAAGGTTCAGAAATTTGGATAATAACTGCATGTAAGCAGCAAGGCCAAAAACCAACATTAAATGCTTGTGACCTTCGATCCCTCAGGCGGTACTGCATCAAAACGCCACATCAGTGTGTAAAGGATATCACCACATGGGCTCAGGAAGACTTCAGAAAACCACTGCCAGTAAGTACAGTTGGTCGTGACATCTGTAGGTGAAAGTTAAAACTCTACTGTGCAAAGCCACAGCCATTTATCAACAACCCCCAGAAACGCTCTCTGGGCCTGAGTTCACCTTTGAGGAGCACTCTCAACTTTCTCCATAAAAAAGTTCAGAGAATTTGGAGAAATAACTGCATGTAAGCAGCAAGGCCGAAACCAACATTAAATGCCCGTGACCTTGTTTCCCTCAGGTGGTATTGCATCAAAAAGCCACATCAGTGTGGAAAGGATATCACCACATGGGCTCAGGAACACTTCAGAAAACCACTGCCAGTAAGTACAGTTGGTCGCGACATCCGTAAGTGCAAGTTAAAACTCTGCTATGCAAAGCCACAGCCTTTTATCAACAACACCCAGAAACGCTCTCCTGGGCCTGAGTTCATCTTTGAGGAGCATTCCTCAACTTTCTCCATCAAAAGGTTCAGAGAATCTGGAGAAATAACTGCATGTAAGCAGCGAGGCCGAAAACCAACATTAAATGCCCGTGACCTTATATCCATCAGGTGGTACTGCATCAAAAAGATACATCAGTGTGTAAAGGACATCACCACATGGGCTCAGGAACACTTCAGAAAACCACCGCCGGTAACTACAGTTGGTCGCGACATCTGTAAGTGCAAGGTAAAAGTCTGCTATGCAAAGCCACAGCCATTTATCAACAACACCCAGAAACGCTCTCCTGGGCCCGAGTTCATCTTTGAGGAGCATTCCTCAACTTTCTCCATCAAAAGGTTCAGAGAATCTGAAGAAATAACTGCATTTAAAGTTGGCCGAAAACCAACATTAAATGCCCGTGACGGTGGTGGGGCGGCATAGCTCGGTTGGTAGAGTGGCCGTGTCAGCAACTTGAGGGTTGCAGGTTCGATTCCCGCTTGTGCCATCCTAGTTACTGCCGTTGTGTTCTTGGGCAAGACACTTTACCCACCTGCTCCCAGTGCCACCCACACTGGTTTAAATGTAACTTAGATATTGGGTGTCACTATGTAAAGCGCTTTGAGTCACTTGAGAAAAGCGCTATATAAATATAATAGTAGTAGTAATAGTAGCGACCTTGTATCCCTCAGGTGGTACTGCATCAAAAAGCCACATCAGTGTGTAAATGATATCACCACATGGGCTCAGGAAGACTTCATAAAACCACTGCCAGTAAGTACAGTTGGTTGCGACATCCGTAAGTGCAAGGTAAAACTCTGCTATGCAAAGCCACAGCCATTTATCAACAACACCCAGAAATGCTTTGCTGGGCCCGAGTTAATCTTTGAGGAGCATTCCTCAATTTTCTCCATCAAAAGGTTCAAAGAATTTGGAGAAATGACTGCATGTAAGCAGTACGGCCGAAAACCAACAATAAATGCCCGTGACCTTGTATCCCTCAGGTGGTACTGCACCAAAAAGCCATATCAGTGTGTAAAGGATATCACCACATGGGTTCAGGAAGACTTCAGAAAACCACTGCCAGTAAGTACAGTTGGTTGTGACATCCGTAAGTGCAAGTTAAAACTCTACTATGCAAAGCCACAGCCATTTATCAACAACCCCCAGAAACGCTCTCCTGGGCCCGAGTTCATCTTTGAGGAGAATTCCTCAACTTTCTCCATCAAAAAGTTCAGAGAATCTGGAGAAATTATTGCATGTAAGCAGCGAGGCCGAAAAATAACATTAAATGCCTGTGACCTTGTAACCCTCAGGGGTTACTGCATCAAAAAGCCACATCAGTTTGTAAAGGATATCACAACAAGGACTCAGGAACACTTCAGAAAACCACCGCCGGTAACTACAGTTGGTCGTGACATCTGTAAGTGCAAGTTAAAACTCTGCTATGCAAAGCCACAGCCTTTTATCAACAACACCCAGAAACGCTCTCCTGGGCCTGAGTTCATCTTTGAGGAGCATTCCTCAACTTTCTCCATCAAAAGGTTCAGAGACTCTGGAGAAATAACTGCATGTAAGCAGCAAGGCCGAAAACCAACATTAAATGCCCGTGACCTTATATCCATCAGGTGGTACTGCATCAAAAAGATACATCAGTGTGTAAAGGACATCACCACATGGGCTCAGGAACACTTCAGAAAACCACCGACGGTAACTACAGTTGGTCGCGACATCTGTAAGTGCAAGGTAAAACTCTGCTATGCAAAGCCATAGCCATTTATCAACAACACCCAGAAACGCTCTCCTGGGCCCGAGTTCATCTTTGAGGAGCATTCCTCAACTTTCTCCATCAAAAGAATCAGAGACTCTGGCGAAATAATTGCATGTAAGCAGCAAGGCTGAAAACCAACTCTATATGCCCGTGGCCTTGTATCCCTCAAGTGGTACTGCATCAAAAAGCCACACCAGTGTGTAAAGGATATCACCACATGGGCTCAGGAACACTTCAGAAAACCACTGCCAGTAACTACAGTTGGTCGAGACATCCGTACGTGCAAGTTAAAACTCTACTATGCAAAGCCACAGCCATTTATCAACAACACCCAGAAACGCTCTCCTGGGCCTGAGTTCATCTTTGAGGAGCATTCCTCAACTTTCTCCATCAAAAGGTTCAGAGACTCTGGAGAAATAACTGCATGTAAGCAGCGAGGCCGAAAACCGACATTAAATGCCCGTGACCTTCGATCCCTCAGGTGGTACTGCATCCAAAAGCCACATCAGTGTGTAAAGGATATCACCACATGGGCTCAGGAACACTTCAGAAAACCGCCGACGGTAACTACAGTTGGTCGCGACATCTGTAAGTGCAAGGTAAAACTCTGCTAGGCAAAGCCATAGCCATTTATCAACAACACCCAGAAACGCTCTCCTGGGCCCGAGTTCATCTTTGAGGAGCATTCCTCAACCTTCTCCATCAAAAGAATCAGAGACTCTGGCGAAATAATTGCATGTAAGATGCAAGGCTGAAAACCAACTCTATATGCCCGTGGCCTTGTATCCCTCAAGTGGTACTGCATCAAAAAGCCACACCAGTGTGTAAAGGATATCACCACATGGGCTCAGGAACACTTCAGAAAACCACTGCCAGTAACTACAGTTGGTCGCGACATCTGTAAGTGCAAGGAAAAACTCTGCTATGCAAAGCCACAGCTATTTGTCAACAACACCCGGACTCATCTAAGATGGTCTGACGAGTCCACATTTCAAATTGTTTTAGGAAACTTCCAAAGAGGAAAAGAACCATCCGGACTGTTCTAGGCGCAGGGTGTAAAAGGCAGCATGTGTGATGGTATGGGGGTGTGTTAGTGCCCAAGAAATCTATTTTTATTGCTGTGCCATAAAAAAAAAAACCTGCAGCTATGGAAGGTGACAGGTTTCATTCACGTCTGCTAAAACTGAAACGGCACATAAAGTGAGAGCAGACTTTACTGCTGATGGATGTCAATGATTCACTTCTGGAATGTTTCAAAATAAGTGACTACAATTAGGCCTGAGACTATGAGGAACTATAGTGCTGAATAAAGCTCCATTGAAGCGAGCCCAGCTGACACTGGACCGCTCCCTGTTGGCAGAGTCCAATGGCTGCTCTACGGATGTCGGATCCTGGCCAGGAAACGGAGCGGGGCCATGCATGCAAATCACACTCGGGCCCCACTGAAACATAGATGTGCTGGAAAACACTTCGGCGGAGAAAAGCTTGAAAGGCAAAAGTGATGTTCTGTCGACGGACTAATGGATGAAACGTGCCAAGGTTGAGTATTTTCTAGGGACGCCAGACCCGGATGCCTCTTACCCGAGATAGAAAGGGTCATCAAAAACTACAGAAGCAATGTTTTTTGGGGGGCAAATAATCATGAACTTAGAAATTAATGGCAGCAACACATTGCAAAAAGAGAATTTTTACCAGTGTGTTACATGGCCTTTTCTTTTAACAACACTCAGTAAAGGTTTGGGAACTGAGGAGACACATTTTTGAAGTGGAATTCTTTCCCATTCTTGCTTGATGTACAGCTTAAGTTGTTCAACAGTCTCCTGCCTCATATTTTAGCCTTCACACATTTTCAATGTCTGGACTACAGGCAGGCCAGTCTAGTACCCGCACTCTTTTACTACGAAGCCACGCGGCTTGGCATCGTCTTGCTGAAATAAGCAGGGGCGTCCACGATAACAACTTATGTTGCTCCAAAAGCTGTATGTACCTTTCAGCATTAATGGTGCCTTCACAGATGTGCCTTGGCCACTAATACACCCCCATACCATCACACATGCTGCCTTTTACACTTTGAGCCAAGAACAGTCCGGATGGTTCTTTTCCTGTTTGGTCCAAAGGACACGATGTCTCCAAAAATAATTTGAAATGTGGACTTGTCAGACCACAGAACAATTTAGCACTTTGCATAAGTCCATCTTAGATGATCTCAGGCCCAGCAAAGCTGGTGGGGTTTCTGGGTGTTGTTGATAAACGGCTTCGGCTTTGCATTGTGATGCAGTACCGCCTGAGGGATCCAAGATCACGGGCAATTAGTGTTTGTTTTCGGCCTCGTTGCTTACATGCAGTTATTTCTCCAGAGTCTCTGAACCTTTTGATGGAGAAAGTTGAGGAATGCTCCACAAAGATGAACTCGGAACCTGGAGAGCGTTTCTGGGTGTTGTTGATAAATGGCTGTGGCTTTTTCATAGTAGAGTTTTACCTTGCACTTACAGATGTCGCGACCGACTGTAGTTACCGACAGTGGTTTTCTGAAGTGTTCCTGAGCCTGTGTGGTGATATCCTTTACACAATGATGTGGCTTTTTGATGCAGTACCGCCTGAGGGATCCAAAGTCACGGGCAATTAGTGTTGGTTTTCGGCCTTGCTGCTTACATGCAGTTATTTCTCCATAGTCTCTGAACCTTTTGATGGAGAAAGTTGAGGAATGCCCCTCAAAGATGAACTCGGGCCCAGGAGAGCGTTTCTGGGTGTTGTTGATAAATGGCTGTGGCTTTTTCATAGTAGAGTTTTAACTTGCACTTACAGATGTCGCGACCAACTGTAGTTCCTGACAGTGGTTTTCTGAAGTGTTCCTGAGCATGTGTGGTGATATCCTTTACACAATGATGTGGCTTTTTGATGCAGTACCGCCTGAGGGATCCAAAGTCACGGGCAATTAGTGTTGGTTTTCGGCCTTGCTGCTTACATGCAGTTATTTCTCCAGAGTCTCTGAACCTTTTGATGGAGAAAGTTGAGGAATGCCCCTCAAAGATGAACTCGGGCCCAGGAGAGCGTTTCTGGGTGTTGTTGATAAATGGCTGTGGCTTTTTCATAGTAGAGTTTTAACTTGCACTTACAGATGTCGCGACCAACTGTAGTTACTGACAGTGGTTTTCTGAAGTGTTCCTGAGCCTATGTGGTGATATCCTTTTACACACCGATGTCGATTTTTGATGGAGTGGATGGAAGGTGCGTAATATCATGGCTTACGTGCAGTGATTTCTCCAGATTCTCTGAACCTTTTGATGATTTTATGGAGCGTAGATGGTGAAGCCCCTAAATTCCTTGCAATAGCTGCTTGAGAAATGTTGTTCTTTAACAATTTGCTCAGGCATTTGTTGACAAAGTGGTGACCCTCGCACCGTCCTTGTTTGTGAATGAGTGAACGTTTCATGGAAGCTGCTTTTATAGCCAATCATGGCACCCATATAGCCTGCTCACTTGTGGCATGTTCCAAATAAGTCTTTGATGAGCATTCCTCGACGTACTTTCTCTTTTTTGCCACTTGTGCCAGCATTTTTTGAAACATGTTGCAGACATCCAAGCAGAGCGCTTGCTTAGGGCCCCGCGGCCACCAGGGGGCCCCCCAAAAGCAATTAACAAAAACTTCTTATATATAGTTTTTGGCATGTACTAGTCTGACTGATGATTTCTAAATGATCAAAGATATATTCTTGTACAAAAACAGAGTGCTGCTGCTGATCCAGGCCTAGTCATTCTTCCTGCCTGGCTTTAAATGTCAAAGCTCTCTGCCTCTGCGACGGACATATCCTTCAGGTGTAGAAAAAATAAATAAGAAGAAAGTGGAAGAGGAGAAAAAAGGCCATGATAAAGGTATGTTTGCATGACTTGGTAATAAAAAGTTTATCAAAGAGCTTTGTAGCTGTACTTAGCAAGCTAGTTTAAAAACACGTGTAAAGTACACGTGTTTTTAAGCAAATACGAAAGATAAATTACACGGTGTGATTTATCTTTTAACTGGCTGTTCAAATAGTGAAAAATATTCATGCTAACGTGTTTGTATTTCTGTAATAATAAGCTGAACTTTGAGTTGATTCATATATGTGAGCTGTTCTCACACAATGACTTGTAAGTTGCAATGGCTAATTTGACAGAAACGCTGTTTTATAGTGAAACGTCGTTTTTTTCCGTTTTGGGGGTTTGGACTTATCTTATAAAACAATGCCTTGTCCTACTAAATCCGTTAAAACTGGAGATGGAGAACCTTCCAGAACTCCCCAAAGCACATATGACCCCCTTTGAATTGCTCACTTATCCATCCATCCGTCATTTTCTGATTATCTGAGGTCGGGTCGCGGGGGCCGCAGCCTAAGCAGGGAAGCCCAGACTTCCCTCTCCCCAAGCCACTTCGTCCAGCTCTTCCCGGAGGATCCCGAGGCGTTCCCAGGCCCAACGTGTCCTGGGTCTTCCCTGTGGCCTCCTACCAGTCGGACGTGCCATAAACACCTCCCTAGGAAGGCGTTTGGGTGCCCAAACCACCTCATCTGGCTCCTCTCGATGTGGAGGAGCAGCGGCTTTACGTTGAGTTCCTCCCGGATGGCAGAGCTTCTCACCCTATCTCTAAGGGAGAGACCCAAACTCATTTGGGCCGCTTATACCCGTGATCTTGTCCTTTCGGTCATGACCCAAAGCTCATGACCATAGGTGAGGATGGGAACGTAGATCGACCGGTAAATTGAGAGCTTTGCCTTCCGGCTCAGCTCCTTCTTCACCACAACGGATCGATACTGAAGACGCCGCACCGATCCGCCTGTCGATCTCACCATCCACTCTTCCCCCACTCGTGAACAAGACTCCTAGGTACTTGAACTCCTCCACTTGGGGCAGGGTCTCCTCCCCAACCCGGAGATGGCAATCCACCCTTTCCCGGGCGAGAACCATGGACTCGGACTTGGAGGTGCTGATTCTCATTCCGGTCGCTTCACACTCGGCTGCGAACCGATCCAGTGAGAGCTGAAGATCCCGGCCAGATGAAGCCATCAGGACCACATCATCTGCAAAAAGCAGAGACCTAATCCCAGTAAGTTGGACACGTTTCTGTCCATAACTTTTATGGACAGAATTTCTAGGCGCAGTCAGGGCGTTGAGGGGATCCGGTTTGGTGGCTGCAGGATTAGGTCTCTGCTTTTTGCAGATGATGTGGTCCTGATGGCTTCATCTGGCCAGGATCTTCAGAGAAAGCAAGAAGAATTGCTCACTTACCTCTCTCAAAATGAGATCTGTGAGTTGTACCCGAATATTTGGGTAGCTCTGCGGATTGCCTGCACTCTCCCTGTGATGCATCTGTGGAGCGGAGCTTTTCCGAGCTCAAATGAATAAAAAACTACTTGAGATCTTCCACGGCTCAAGAAAGACTGAGTGGACTGGCAGTGATTAGAATTAATAACAAAAGTCGGCCATCTGATTTCTTACAGTGATGTCATAAATGACTTTGCCTCCAGAAAAGCCAGGAAGCCCAGGTTTTAAGGAGTGGTGAAGAAAAGAGGAACAAAACTGTGGTGTGATGGTCAAATGTGTGAATTAAGGTAGTTTATTTTGATTTTTTCCCCCCAAAATTTTTGCACATTGTTATGTACATTTACATAGTTTTAATATGTAGTAACTTTATAGTTGTTTATAAAACGTTATGTTACCTTGTTTGTGGTAACTCTGTTCATTAATATCATTTAAGTATTTGCTTGATATTTGATTTAATTATGTTGGTTTTTGTACATTTAAATTTGTTCCTTTTTATATATATTTAAAGGCCTACTGAAATGAGATTTTCTTATTTAAACGGGGATAGCAGGTGTCATACTTGATCATTTCGCGATATTGCCATATTTTTGCTGAAAGGATTTAGTAGAGAAAATCGACGATAAAGTTCGCAACTTTCGGTGCTAAGAGAAAAGCCCCGCCTCTACCGGAAGTCGCAGACGATGACATCACAAGTGTGGGGGCTCCTCACATATTTACTTTGATTTTAATGGGAGCCTCCAACAAAAAGTGCTATTCGGACCGAGAAAACGACAATTTCCCCATTAATTTGAGCGAGGATGAAAGATTCGTGTTTGAGGATATTGATAGCGACGGAGGGTAGCTGAGATAGGCGCCAGCGCCCCCCGCAACCCCGAAAGGGAATAAGCGGTAGAAAATGGATGGATGGATGGATGAACTAGAAAAAAAAAAACAAAAAAAAAACCGCGATAGCATTGGGACGTATTCCGATGTTTTTAGACACATTTACTAGGATAATTCGGGGAAATCTCTTATCTTTCTATTGTGTTGCTAGTGTTTTAGTGAGTTTAATAGTACCTGATAGTCGGAAGGGTGTCTCCACGGGCAGTGGTTCTCAAATGGGGGTACGCGTACCCCTGGGGGTACTTGAAGGTATGCCAAGGGGTACGTGAGATTTTTCTAAAATATTCTAAAAATCGCAACAATTCAAAAATCCTTCATAAAATACATTTATTGAATAATACTTCCACAAAATATGAATGTAAGTTCATAAACTGTGAAAAGAAATGCAACGATGCAATATTCAGTGTTGACAGCTAGATTTTTTTGTGGACATGTTCCATAAATATTGATGTTAAAGATTTATTTTTTTGTGAAGAAATATTTAGAATGAAGTTGATGATCTCTATTACAATCCCCAAAGAGGACACTTTAAGTTGATGATTACTTCTATGTGTAGAAATCTTTATTCATAATTGAATCCCTTATTTATTTTTCAACAAGTTTTTAGTTATTTTTATATCTTTCTTTCCAAATAGTCCAAGAAAGACCACTACAAATGAGCAATATTTTGCACTGTTTTACAATTTAATAAATCAGAAACTGATGTCATAGTGCTGTATTTTACTTCTTTTTTCAAACCAAAAATGCTTTGCTATGATTAGGGGGTACTTGAATTAAAAAAAATATTCAGAGGGGGTACATCACTGAAAAAAAGTTGAGAACCAATGTCTCAGGGGAGACACAAGCTCAGCTTTCTCTGGTAAGAACTGACTTTTTAACCACAATTTTCTCACCGAAACCTGCTGGTTGACATTCGGTCGGGATCCATGTTCGCTCTGATCCATAGTAAAGTTTCACCTCCGGGAATTTTAAGCAAGGAATCACCGTGTGTTTGTGTGGCTAAAGGCTAAAGCTTCGCAACTCCATCTTTCTACTGTGACTTCTCCAATATTAATTGAACAAAGTGCAAAATATTCAGCAACACAGATGTCCAAAATACTGTGTAATTATGCCGTTAAAGCAGACGACTTTTAGCTGTGTGTGTGTGCAGCGCTCATACTTCCTAACACCCCGTGACGTCTTGCGTACACGTCATCATTACACGACATTTCCAAGACGAAACTCCCGGGAAATTTAAAATTGTAATTTAGTAAACTAAAAAGGCCGTATTGGCATGTGTTGCAATGTTAATATTTCATCATTGATATATAAACTATCAGACTGCGTAGTAGTTTCAGTAGGCCTTTAAGTGATTTTATTGTTGCATTATATTGTTTTTCTTGCACTACAAATTATTTTTGCACATTGCTGTTTCAGGTTTTTGTTACCAAAAATAATAAAGTGAATCAAAATCAGCTTTATTGTCCATTTATGTTTAACACACATGGAATTTAACTTCAGTAGACTGCGCTTTCTTTGTAGAAAGTAAACATTAAATATGAACAATTAACTAAAAATATAAACTAGTAATTAAAGACTAATATGTACAAGACTGATGAGACTTTTACTGTAAATACAAAGCGTTATCACTTGGACTTTTGAAGCCCAGGCCACTCTTGTAGCTGAATGTTTTTTACATTTTAAGATTAGGAAGTAAATGTGGCACTCTGGACATCATTCCTTCATTCATTGGTATTATTTACATTCTTAACTGGGCCACCCCCATATCTTTATAAAGGACATGTCATTTGTAAAGACATCCCAGGCTGACAGTAGGATCATGTCAACAACACTGCCAGAGCCTCAATGAGTTTATAGTAGGTGTGTGAATGATCAACAATTAATATTATTGGCAGAAATAGAGGGCCCCAAAATCAAATATTGCTTAGGGCCCCATGGAGGCTTGGCATCCAAGTCCTAATGAGCTAATATTTACAAAAAATAACAAAGTTTGTCAGTGTAAAGATGAAATATGTATCATGTTGTATGCATGTGTGATGTATCATGTTGTATGCATGTGTGATGTATCATGTTGTATGCATGCATGTGCGATGTATCATGTTGTATACATGTGTGATGTATCATGTTGTATGCATGCATGTGTGATGTATCATGTTGTATGCATGCATGTGCGATGTATCATGTTGTATGCATGCATGTGCGATGTATCATGTTGTATACATGTGTGATGTATCATGTTGTATGCATGTGTGATGTATCATGTTGTATGCATGCATGTGTGATGTATCATGTTGTATGCATGCATGTGTGATGTATCATGTTATATGCATGTGTGATGTGTCATGTTGTATGCATGCATGTGTGATGTATCATGTTGTATGCATGCATGTGTGATGTATCATGTTATATGCATGTGTGATGTATCATATTGTATGCATGTGTGATGTGTCATGTTGTATGCATGCATGTGCGATGTATCATGTTGTATACATGTGTGATGTATCATGTTGTATGCATGTGTGATGTATCATGTTGTATGCATGCATGTGTGATGTATCATGTTGTATGCATGCATGTGCGATGTATCATGTTGTATACATGTGTGATGTATCATGTTGTATGCATGTGTGATGTATGATGTTGTATACATGTGTGATGTATCATGTTGTATGCATGTGTGATGTATCATGTTGTATGCATGTGTGATGTATCATGTTGTATGCATGTGCGATGTATGATGTTGTATACATGTGTGATGTATCATGTTGTATGCATGTGTGATGTATCATGTTGTATGCATGCATGTGTGATGTATCATGTTATATGCATGTGTGATGTATCATATTGTATGCGTGCATGTGTGATGTATCATGTTGTACGCATGCATGTGTGATGTATCATGTTGTATGCATGCATGTGTGATGTATAATGTTGTATGCATGCGTGTGTGATGTAACATGTTGTATGCATAAATGTGTGATGTGTCATGTTGTATGCATGCGTGTGTGATGTGTCATGTTGTATGCATGCATGTGTGATGTATCATGTTGTATGCATGCATGTGTGATGTATCATGTTGCATGCATGCATGTGTGATGTATCATGTTGTATGCATGCGTGTGTGATGTATCATGTTGTATGCATGCATGTGTGATGTATCATGTTGTATGCATGCATGTGTAATGTATCATGTTGTATGCATGCATGTGTGGTGCATCATGTTGTATGCATGTGTGATGTATTATGTTGTATGCATGCATGTGTGGTGCATCATGTTGTATGCATGCATGCGTGACGTATCATGTTGTATGCGTGCATGTGTGATGTATCATGTTGTATGCATGCATGTGTGGTGCATCATGTTGTATGCATGTGTGATGTATCATGTTGTATGCATGCATGTGGGATGCATCATGTTGTATGCATGCATGTGGGATGCATCATGTTGTATGCATGCATGATGTATCATGTTGTATGCGTGCATGTGTGATGTATCATGTTGTATGCGTGCATGTGGGATGCATCATGTTGTATGCATGCGTGATGTATCATGTTGTATGCATGCATGTGGGATGCATCATGTTGTATGCATGCGTGATGTATCATGTTGTATGCGTGCATGTGTGATGTATCATGTTGTATGCATGCATGCGTGATGTATCATGTTGTATGCGTGCATGTGGGATGCATCATGTTGTATGCATGCATGATGTATCATGTTGTATGCGTGCATGTGTGATGTATCATGTTGTATGCGTGCATGTGGGATGCATCATGTTGTATGCATGCGTGATGTATCATGTTGTATGCATGCATGTGTGGTGCATCATGTTGCATGTATGTGTGATGTATCATGTTGTATGCGTGCATGTTGGATGCATCATGTTGTATGTATGCATGTGGGATGCATCATGTTGTATGCATGCATGATGTATCATGTTGTATGCATGCATGTGTGATGTATCATGTTGTATGCATGCATGTGGGATGCATCATGTTGTATGCATGCATGTGTGATGTATCATGTTGTATGCGTGCATGTGTGATGTATCATGTTGTATGCATGCGTGATGCATCATGTTGTATGCATGCATGTGGGATGCATCATGTTGTATGCATGCATGATGTATCATGTTGTATGCGTGCATGTGTGATGTACCATGTTGTATGCGTGCATGTGGGATGCATCATGTTGTATGCATGCGTGATGTATCATGTTGTATGTATGCATGTGGGATGCATCATGTTGTATGCATGCGTGATGTATCATGTTGTATGTATGCATGTGGGATGCATCATGTTCTATGCATGCATGATGTATCATATTGTATGCATGCATGTGTGATGTATCATGTTGTATGCATGCATGTGGGATGCATCATGTTGTATGCATGCATGTGTGATGTATCATGTTGTATGCATGCGTGATGCATCATGTTGTATGCATGCATGTGGGATGCATCATGTTGTATGCATGTGTGGTGCATCATGTTGTATGCATGCATGCGTGATGTATCATGTTGTATGCGTGCATGTGGGATGCATCATGTTGTATGCATGCGTGATGTATCATGTTGTATGCATGCATGTGGGATGCATCATGTTGTATGCATGCGTGATGTATCATGTTGTATGCGTGCATGTGTGATGTATCATGTTGTATGCATGCATGCGTGATGTATCATGTTGTATGCGTGCATGTGGGATGCATCATGTTGTATGCATGCATGATGTATCATGTTGTATGCGTGCATGTGGGATGCATCATGTTGTATGCATGCGTGATGTATCATGTTGTATGCATGCATGTGTGGTGCATCATGTTGCATGTATGTGTGATGTATCATGTTGTATGCATGCATGTGTGGTGCATCATGTTGTATGCATGCATGTGTGATGAATCATGTTGTATGCATGCATGTGTGGTGCATCATGTTGTATGCATGTGTGATGTATCATGTTGTATGCATGCATGTGCGATGTATCATGTTGTATACATGTGTGATGTATCATGTTGTATGCATGTGTGATGTATCATGTTGTATGCATGCATGTGTGATGTATCATGTTATATGCATGTGTGATGTATCATATTGTACGCATGCATGTGTGATGTATCATGTTGTATGCATGTATGTGTGATGTATAATGTTGTATGCATGCGTGTGTGATGTAACATGTTGTATGCATAAATGTGTGATGTGTCATGTTGTATGCATGCATGTGTGATGTATCATGTTGTATGCATGCATGTGTGATGTATCATGTTGCATGCATGCATGTGTGATGTATCATGTTGTATGCATGCGTGTGTGATGTATCATGTTGTATGCATGCATGTGTGATGTATCATGTTGTATGCATGCATGTGTGGTGCATCATGTTGTATGCATGTGTGATGTATTATGTTGTATGCATGCATGTGTGGTGCATCATGTTGTATGCATGCATGTGTGAGGAATCATGTTGTATGCATGCATGCGTGACGTATCATGTTGTATGCGTGCATGTGTGATGTATCATGTTGTATGCATGCATGTGTGGTGCATCATGTTGCATGCATGTGTGATGTATCATGTTGTATGCATGCATGTGGGATGCATCATGTTGTATGCATGCATGTGGGATGCATCATGTTGTATGCATGCATGATGTATCATGTTGTATGCGTGCATGTGTGATGTATCATGTTGTATGCGTGCATGTGGGATGCATCATGTTGTATGCATGCGTGATGTATCATGTTGTATGCATGCATGTGGGATGCATCATGTTGTATGTATGCGTGCGTGATGTATCATGTTGTATGCGTGCATGTGGGATGCATCATGTTGTATGCATGCGTGATGTATCATGTTGTATGCATGCATGTGTTGTGCATCATGTTGCATGTATGTGTGATGTATCATGTTGTATGCGTGCATGTGTGATGTATCATGTTGTATGCGTGCATGTGGGATGCATCATGTTGTATGTATGCATGTGGGATGCATCACGTTGTATGCATGCATGATGTATCATGTTGTATGCATGCATGTGGGATGCATCATGTTGTATGCGTGCAAGTGTGATGTATCATGTTGTATGCGTGCATGTGGG
The DNA here is from genome assembly GCF_033978795.1 of Nerophis ophidion. NCBI lineage: Eukaryota > Metazoa > Chordata > Actinopteri > Syngnathiformes > Syngnathidae > Nerophis > Nerophis ophidion. The sequence goes on along the minus strand of NC_084633.1, from coordinate 35,964,581 downwards.
ATGCATCATGTTGTATGTATGCATGTGGGATGCATCATGTTGTATGCATGCATGATGCATCATGTTGTATGCATGCATGTGGGATGCATCATGTTGTATGCATGCATGATGTATCATGTTGTATGCGTGCATGTGTGATGTATCATGTTGTATGCGTGCATGTGGGATGCATCATGTTGTATGCATGCGTGATGTATCATGTTGTATGCATGCATGTGGGATGCATCATGTTGTATGCATGCGTGCGTGATGTATCATGTTGTATGCGTGCATGTGGGATGCATCATGTTGTATGCATGCGTGCGTGATGTATCATGTTGTATGCATGCATGTGTTGTGCATCATGTTGCATGTATGTGTGATGTATCATGTTGTATGCGTGCATGTGTGATGTATCATGTTGTATGCGTGCATGTGGGATGCATCATGTTGTATGTATGCATGTGGGATGCATCATGTTGTATGCATGCATGATGTATCATGTTGTATGCATGCATGTGGGATGCATCATGTTGTATGCGTGCAAGTGTGATGTATCATGTTGTATGCGTGCATGTGGGATGCATCATGTTGTATGTATGCATGTGGGATGCATCATGTTGTATGCATGCATGATGTATCATGTTGTATGCATGCATGTGTGATGCATCATGTTGTATGCGTGCATGTGTGATGTATCATGTTGTATGCGTGCATGTGGGATGCATCATGTTGTATGTATGCATGTGGGATGCATCATGTTGTATGCATGCATGATGTATCATGTTGTATGCATGCATGTGTGGTGCATCATGTTGCATGTATGTGTGATGTATCATGTTGTATGCGTGCATGTGTGATGTATCATGTTGTATGCATGCATGTGTGGTGCATCATGTTGCATGTATGTGTGATGTATCATGTTGTATGCATGCATGTGTGGTGCATCATGTTGCATGCATGTGTGATGTATCATGTTGTATGCGTGCATGTGTGATGTATCATGTTGTATGCATGCATGTGTGGTGCATCATGTTGCATGCATGCGTGATGTATCATGTTGTATGCGTGCATGTGGGATGCATCATGTTGTATGCATGCATGATGTATCATGTTGTATGCATGCATGTGTGGTGCATCATGTTGCATGTATGTGTGATGTATCATGTTGTATGCGTGCATGTGTGATGTATCATGTTGTATGCATGCATGTGTGGTGCATCATGTTGCATGTATGTGTGATGTATCATGTTGTAGGCATGCATGTGTGATGTATCATGTTGTATGCATGTGTGATGTATGATGTTGTATGCATGCATGATGTATCATGTTGTATGCGTGCATGTGTGGTGCATCATGTTGCATGTATGTGTGATGTATCATGTTGTAGGCATGCATGTGTGATGTATCATGTTGTATGCATGTGTGATGTATCATGTTGTATGCATGCATGATGTATCATGTTGTATGCGTGCATGTGTGGTGCATCATGTTGCATGTATGTGTGATGTATCATGTTGTATGCGTGCATGTGTGATGTATCATGTTGTATGCATGCATGTGTGGTGCATCATGTTGCATGTATGTGTGATGCATCATGTTGTATGCATGCATGTGTGATGTATCATGTTGTATGCATAAATGTGTGATGTGTCATGTTGTATGCATGCATGTGTGATGTATCATGTTGTATGCATGCATGTGTGATGTATCATGTTGTATGCGTGCATGTGTGATGTATCATGTTGTATGCATGCATGTGTGGTGCATCATGTTGCATGTATGTGTGATGCATCATGTTGTATGCATGCATGTGTGATGTATCATGTTGTATGCATAAATGTGTGATGTGTCATGTTGTATGCATGCATGTGTGATGTATCATGTTGTATGCATGCATGTGTGATGTATCATGTTGTATGCATGCATGTGTGATGTATCATGTTGTATGCATGCATGTGTGATGTAACATGTATGCATGATAAATATAAATGTTGTTGGAACTTTCATCTGGTGGAAAGTTCACTAAGCCAAAACTGGAAGAGAAAAAGCAAAAAGACAAAAATGGTGGTCGTGATTCACTGAGAGAAGTTGGAGTCCACCTGTAATAAAACTCCTCATTTAGCAGACCTCATTAACTCTAAGAACCAATTGAACCAATCTGGCCCTCGGGGTCAAATGTGGACATTTCATCCCATCATGTGAGTGGGAAGAGACAAATAATAGTCTAAGAGTCCAGTCCATAGTGGATCTAACATAATAGTGAGAGTCCAGTCCATAGTGGATCTAACATAATAGTGAGAGTCCAGTCCATAGTGGATCTAACATAATAGTGAGAGTCCAGTCCATAGTGGATCTAACATAATAGTGAGAGTCCAGTCCATAGTGGATCTAACATAATAGTGAGAGTCCAGTCCATAGTGGATCTAACATAATAGTGAGAGTCCAGTCCATAGTGGATCCAACATAATAGTGAGAGTCCAGTCCATAGTGGATCTAACATAATAGTGAGAGTCCAGTCCATAGTGGATCTAACATAATAGTGTGAGAGTCCAGTCCATAGTGGATCTAACATAATAGTGTGAGAGTCCAGTCCATAGTGGATCTAACATAATAGTGAGAGTCCAGTCCATAGTGGATCTAACATAATAGTGAGAGTCCAGTCCATAGTGGATCTAACATAATAGTGAGAGTCCAGTCCATAGTGGATCGAACATAATAGTGTGAGAGTCCAGTCCATAGTGGATCTAACATAATAGTGAGAGTCCAGTCCATAGTGGATCTAACATAATAATGTGAGAGTCCAGTCCATAGTGGATCTAACATAATAGTGAGAGTCCAGTCCATAGTGGATCTAACATAATAGTGAGAGAGTCCAGTCCATAGTGGATCTAACATAATAGTGAGAGTCCAGTCCATAGTGGATCTAACATAATAGTGAGAGTCCAGTCCATAGTGGATCTAACATAATAGTGTGAGAGTCCAGTCCATAGTGGATCTAACATAATAGTGAGAGTCCAGTCCATAGTGGATCTAACATAATAATGTGAGAGTCCAGTCCATAGTGGATCTAACATAATAGTGAGAGTCCAGTCCATAGTGGATCTAACATAATAGTGAGAGTCCAGTCCATAGTGGATCTAACATAATAGTGAGAGAGTCCAGTCCATAGTGGATCTAACATAATAGTGAGAGTCCAGTCCATAGTGGATCTAACATAATAGTGAGAGTCCAGTCCATAGTGGATCTAACATAATAATGTGAGAGTCCAGTCCATAGTGGATCTAACATAATAGTGAGAGTCCAGTCCATAGTGGATCTAACATAATAGTGAGAGTCCAGTCCATAGTGGATCTAACATAATAGTGTGAGAGTCCAGTCCATAGTGGATCTAACATAATAGTGAGAGTCCAGTCCATAGTGGATCTAACATAATAATGTGAGAGTCCAGTCCATAGTGGATCTAACATAATAGTGAGAGTCCAGTCCATAGTGGATCTAACATAATAGTGAGAGTCCAGTCCATAGTGGATCTAACATAATAGTGAGAGAGTCCAGTCCATAGTGGATCTAACATAATAGTGAGAGTCCAGTCCATAGTGGATCTAACATAATAGTGAGAGTCCAGTCCATAGTGGATCGAACATAATAGTGTGAGAGTCCAGTCCATAGTGGATCTAACATAATAGTGAGAGTCCAGTCCATAGTGGATCTAACATAATAGTGAGAGTCCAGTCCATAGTGGATCTAACATAAGAGTGAGAGTCCAGTCCATAGTGGATCTAACATAATAGTGAGAGAGTCCAGTCCATAGTGGGGCCAGCAGGAGACCATCCCAGGCGGAGACAGGTCAGCAGCACAGAGATGTCCCCAACCGATGCACAGACGAGCGGTCCACCCCGGGTCCCGACTCAAAACAGCCAGCGCTTCAAAATTCAAACTGTTCACCATAAAATTCCCAGATTTCCCAGAATTCTTTGTCTACTGGGACATTTTTCCCATTCAAAGTGAATAGGCCATTTTTCAAACTTTTACCATTTTCCACATTTTTCAACCTATTCAAACCATTCCACTTCAACACACTCATCCTGGACAATCAAACTATCATTTTTTCAAGTTCCAAAAATTTTTTTCAAACCCTTTTTTCACCCTTTTTTCCTGCGACTACTCCTTCCACATTTTCCAACCCACTTCAACCGTTCCTTCGAAAAATTATTCTTCTTAGTCGGGACAAAAAACAAAGTTATTTTGAACTGGAAAAATTCCCGAAATTCCAGGAATTCTGTAATACCATTTCTCAAATAAAATTGTTACAACTTTTAACATTTCTCAACAGATTTGAAAGAAAAAAAATAATCCAACCTCAACCGTTCAGAACATTCACTTTTAATTTTTTTGCATTTTCCCAAAAATTCCCTCTTTTCCCAAAATTCCATGAAATTCCCACGGAAAAGAATGGGACATTTTTCAAAGTTCCACAACTCCCACATGTTTCCGATTCAAACCCTTCCAACTTCAAAATATTCAGCCTGTTCAGGAATTGTGTACTTCCTTTCAACAATTGTAAAAAAAAAAATCCCAGATTTCCTAGGATTCTCAGTTTTTAGGGATATTTTCCCCATTCAGAAGGAATTATCCATGTTTTACACATGCACAATTCCCGCATGTTTCAACCGATTCAACAAATTCCACTCATCCTGGAAATTCAAAACTGTAATTTTTTTCAAGTTCCAAAAAATTCCCGTTTTTTTCAAACCCTTTTTTATGGCGACTACTTCTCCTTCCACATTTTCCAACCCACTTCAACCGTTCCACCGACAAATTATTCCACTTAGTCAGGAGAAAAAAAAAAAGTTGCTTTTTTGAACTGGAGAAATTCCAGGAATTCCGTAATACCATTTCTCAATAAAAACATTTTTACTACTTCAACATTTCTCTTCCGATTTGAAAAAAAAATCTAACCTCAACCATTCAAAAAATTCAATTTTTTTGCATTTTCCCAAAAGTTCCATCTTTTCCCAAAATTCCCAAATTTCCATGAAATTCCCATTAAAAATAAAAGGAAATCTTTCAAAGTTCCACAACTCCCACACGTTTTATCCAATTCAGACCCTTCAAGCTTAAAAATATTCAGCCTGTTCAGGAATTGTGTACTTCCTTTCAACAATTGTAAAAAAAAAAAAATCCTGGATTTCCAAGAATTTTCAGTTTTTAGGGACATTTTCCCCATTCAGAATCAATTATCCATGTTTCACACCGTTTTTTTCAAACCCTTTTTTCTGGCGACTACTTCTCCTTCCACATTTTTCAACCCACTTCAACCCTTCCACCGACAAATGATTCCACTTAGTCAGGACAAAAAACAAAGTTGTTTTTCAAACTGGAAAAATTTATTTTTTCCCCGAAATTCCATGATTCCATTTGAGAAAAATCCTACCCCAATCATTTAAAGTCATTCGGAACATTCAACATTTTTTTTTTGCTTTTTCCCAAAAATTCCCTCTTTTTCCCAAATTTCCCACTGAAAAAAATGGGACATTTTTCAAAGTTCCACAACTCCCACACGTTTTATCCGATTCAAACCCTTCCAGCTTCAAAATATTCAGCCTGTTCAGGAATTGTGTACTTCCTTTCAACAATTGTAAAAAAAAAAAAAAATCCCGAATTTCCAAGAATTTTCCGTTTTTAGGGACATTTTCCCCATTCAGAATGAATGATCCATTTTTCAGACTTGCACAATTCCCGCATTTTTCAAAGCATTCAACCGTCAACACATTCCAATCATCCTGGAAAGTCCAATTATCATTTTGTCAAGTACAAAAAAATTCTAAAAATTTCCAAATTTCCCGTTTTTTTTCAAATCCTTTTTTCTGGCGACTACTCCTTCCACATTTTCCAACCCACTTCAACCGTTCCTTCGAAAAATTATTCTTCTTAGTCGGGACAAAAAACTAAGTTATTTTGAACTGGAAAAATTCCTGAAATTCCAGGAATTCTGTAATACCATTTCTCAAATAAAATTGTTACAACTTCAACATTTCTCAACAGATTTGAAAAAAAAAAAAAAAAATCCAACCTCAACCGTTCAGAACATTCACTTTTAATTTTTTGCATTTTCCCAAAAATTCTCTCTTTTCCCAAAATTCCCAAATTTCCATGAAATTCCCACGGAAAAGAATGGGACATTTTTCAAAGTTCCACAACTCCCACATGTTTCCGATTCAAACCCTTCCAACTTCAAAATATTCAGCCTGTTCAGGAATTGTGTACTTCCTTTCAACAATTGTAAAAAAACAAAAAACCCAGATTTCCTAGAATTCTCAGTTTTTAGGGATATTTTCCCCATTCAGAAGGAATTATCCATGTTTTACACATGCACAATTCCCGCATGTTTCAACCTATTCAACAAATTTCACTCATCCTGGAAATTCAAAACTGTCATTTTTTTCAAGTTCCCAAAAATTCCCGTTTTTTTCAAACCCTTTTTTATGGCGACTACTTCTCCTTCCACATTTTCCAACCCACTTCAACCGTTCCACCGACAAATTATTCCACTTAGTCAGGAGAAAAAAAAAAGTTGCTTTTTTGAACTGGAGAAATTCCAGGAATTCCGTAATACCATTTCTCAATAAAAACATTTTTACTACTTCAACATTTCTCTTCAGATTTGAAAAAAAAAATCTAACCTCAACCATTCCAAAAATTCCATTTTTTTTTGCATTTTCCCAAAAGTTCCATCTTTTCCCAAAATTCCCAAATTTCCATGAAATTCCCATTAAAAATAAAAGGAAATATTTCAAACTTCCACAACTCCCACACGTTTTATCCAATTCAGACCCTTCAAGCTTAAAAATATTCAGCCTGTTCAGGAATTGTGTACTTCCTTTCAACAATTGTAAAAAAAAAAAAAAAATCCCGAATTTCCAAGAATTTTCAGTTTTTAGGGACATTTTCCCCATTCAGAATGAATTATCCATGTTTCACACCGTTTTTTTTCAAACCCTTTTTTCTGGCGACTACTTCTCCTTCCACATTTTTCAACCCACTTCAACCCTTCCACCGACAAATGATTCCACTTAGTCAGGACAAAAATCAAAGTTGTTCTTTGAACAGGAAAAATAAATTTTTTTCCCCGAAATTCAATGATTCCATTTGAGAAAAATCCTACCCCAATCATTTAAAGTCATTCGGAACATTCAACATTTTTTTTTTGCTTTTTCCCAAAAATTCCCTCTTTTTCCCAAATTTCCCACTGAAAAAAATGGGACATTTTTCAAAGTTCCACAACTCCCACACGTTTTATCCGATTCAAACCCTTCCAGCTTCAAAATATTCAGCCTGTTCAGGAATTGTGTACTTCCTTTCAACAATTGTCAGAAAAAAAAAAATCCCGAATTTCCAAGAATTTTCAGTTTTTAGGGACATTTTCACCATTCAGAATGAATTATCCATTTTTCAGACTTGCACAATTCCCGCATTTTTCAAAGCATTCAACCGTCAACACATTCCAATCATCCTGGAAAGTCCAATTATCATTTTGTCAAGTACAAAAAAATTCTAAAAATTTCCAAATTTCCCGTTTTTTTTCAAATCCTTTTTTCTGGCGACTACTCCTTCCACATTTTCCAACCCACTTCAACCGTTCCTTCGAAAAATTATTCTTCTTAGTCGGGACAAAAAACTAAGTTATTTTGAACTGGAAAAATTCCTGAAATTCCAGGAATTCTGTAATACCATTTCTCAAATAAAATTGTTACAACTTCAACATTTCTCAACAGATTTGAAAAAAAAAAAAAAAAATCCAACCTCAACCGTTCAGAACATTCACTTTTAATTTTTTGCATTTTCCCAAAAATTCTCTCTTTTCCCAAAATTCCCAAATTTCCATGAAATTCCCACGGAAAAGAATGGGACATTTTTCAAAGTTCCACAACTCCCACATGTTTCCGATTCAAACCCTTCCAACTTCAAAATATTCAGCCTGTTCAGGAATTGTGTACTTCCTTTCAACAATTGTAAAAAAACAAAAAACCCAGATTTCCTAGAATTCTCAGTTTTTAGGGATATTTTCCCCATTCAGAAGGAATTATCCATGTTTTACACATGCACAATTCCCGCATGTTTCAACCTATTCAACAAATTTCACTCATCCTGGAAATTCAAAACTGTCATTTTTTTCAAGTTCCCAAAAATTCCCGTTTTTTTCAAACCCTTTTTTATGGCGACTACTTCTCCTTCCACATTTTCCAACCCACTTCAACCGTTCCACCGACAAATTATTCCACTTAGTCAGGAGAAAAAAAAAAGTTGCTTTTTTGAACTGGAGAAATTCCAGGAATTCCGTAATACCATTTCTCAATAAAAACATTTTTACTACTTCAACATTTCTCTTCAGATTTGAAAAAAAAAATCTAACCTCAACCATTCCAAAAATTCCATTTTTTTTTGCATTTTCCCAAAAGTTCCATCTTTTCCCAAAATTCCCAAATTTCCATGAAATTCCCATTAAAAATAAAAGGAAATATTTCAAACTTCCACAACTCCCACACGTTTTATCCAATTCAGACCCTTCAAGCTTAAAAATATTCAGCCTGTTCAGGAATTGTGTACTTCCTTTCAACAATTGTAAAAAAAAAAAAAAAATCCCGAATTTCCAAGAATTTTCAGTTTTTAGGGACATTTTCCCCATTCAGAATGAATTATCCATGTTTCACACCGTTTTTTTTCAAACCCTTTTTTCTGGCGACTACTTCTCCTTCCACATTTTTCAACCCACTTCAACCCTTCCACCGACAAATGATTCCACTTAGTCAGGACAAAAAACAAAGTTGTTTTTCAAACTGGAAAAATTTATTTTTTCCCCGAAATTCCATGATTCCATTTGAGAAAAATCCTACCCCAATCATTTAAAGTCATTCGGAACATTCAACATTTTTTTTTTGCTTTTTCCCAAAAATTCCCTCTTTTTCCCAAATTTCCCACTGAAAAAAATGGGACATTTTTCAAAGTTCCACAACTCCCACACGTTTTATCCGATTCAAACCCTTCCAGCTTCAAAATATTCAGCCTGTTCAGGAATTGTGTACTTCCTTTCAACAATTGTAAAAAAAAAAAAAAATCCCGAATTTCCAAGAATTTTCCGTTTTTAGGGACATTTTCCCCATTCAGAATGAATGATCCATTTTTCAGACTTGCACAATTCCCGCATTTTTCAAAGCATTCAACCGTCAACACATTCCAATCATCCTGGAAAGTCCAATTATCATTTTGTCAAGTACAAAAAAATTCTAAAAATTTCCAAATTTCCCGTTTTTTTTCAAATCCTTTTTTCTGGCGACTACTCCTTCCACATTTTCCAACCCACTTCAACCGTTCCTTCGAAAAATTATTCTTCTTAGTCGGGACAAAAAACTAAGTTATTTTGAACTGGAAAAATTCCTGAAATTCCAGGAATTCTGTAATACCATTTCTCAAATAAAATTGTTACAACTTCAACATTTCTCAACAGATTTGAAAAAAAAAAAAAAAAATCCAACCTCAACCGTTCAGAACATTCACTTTTAATTTTTTGCATTTTCCCAAAAATTCTCTCTTTTCCCAAAATTCCCAAATTTCCATGAAATTCCCACGGAAAAGAATGGGACATTTTTCAAAGTTCCACAACTCCCACATGTTTCCGATTCAAACCCTTCCAACTTCAAAATATTCAGCCTGTTCAGGAATTGTGTACTTCCTTTCAACAATTGTAAAAAAACAAAAAACCCAGATTTCCTAGAATTCTCAGTTTTTAGGGATATTTTCCCCATTCAGAAGGAATTATCCATGTTTTACACATGCACAATTCCCGCATGTTTCAACCTATTCAACAAATTTCACTCATCCTGGAAATTCAAAACTGTCATTTTTTTCAAGTTCCCAAAAATTCCCGTTTTTTTCAAACCCTTTTTTATGGCGACTACTTCTCCTTCCACATTTTCCAACCCACTTCAACCGTTCCACCGACAAATTATTCCACTTAGTCAGGAGAAAAAAAAAAGTTGCTTTTTTGAACTGGAGAAATTCCAGGAATTCCGTAATACCATTTCTCAATAAAAACATTTTTACTACTTCAACATTTCTCTTCAGATTTGAAAAAAAAAATCTAACCTCAACCATTCCAAAAATTCCATTTTTTTTTGCATTTTCCCAAAAGTTCCATCTTTTCCCAAAATTCCCAAATTTCCATGAAATTCCCATTAAAAATAAAAGGAAATATTTCAAACTTCCACAACTCCCACACGTTTTATCCAATTCAAACCCTTCTAGCTTCAAAATATTCATCCTGTTCAGGAATTGTGTACTTCCTTTCAACAATTGTAAAAAAAAAAAAATCCCGGATTTCCAAGAATTTTCAGTTTTTAGGGACATTTTCCCCATTCAGAATCAATTATCCATGTTTCACACCGTTTTTTTCAAACCCTTTTTTCTGGCGACTACTTATCCTTCCACATTTTTCAACCCACTTCAACCCTTCCACCGACAAATTATTCCACTTAGTCAGGACAAAAAACAAAGTTGTTTTTTGAACTGGAAAAATTAATTTTTTTCCCCGAAATTCCATGATTCCATTTGAGAAAAATCCTACCCCAATCATTTAAAATCATTCGGAACATTCAACATTTTATTTTTGCTTTTTCCCAAAAATTCCTTCTTTTTCCCAAATTTCCCACTGAAAAAAATGGGACATTTTTCAAAGTTGCACAACTCCCACACGTTTTATCCGATTCAAACCCTTCCAGCTTCAAAATATTCAGCCTGTTCAGGAATTGTGTACTTCCTTTCAACAATTGTAAAAAAAAAAAAAAAATCCCGAATTTCCAAGAATTTTCAGTTTTTAGGGACATTTTCCCCATTCAGAATGAATTATCCATTTTTCAGACTTGCACAATTCCCGCATTTTTCAAAGCATTCAACCGTCAACACATTCCAATCATCCTGGAAAGTCCAATTATCATTTTGTCAAGTACAAAAAAATTCTAAAAATTTCCAAATTTCCCATTTTTTTCAAACCCTTTTTTCTGGCGACTACTCTGTCCACATTTTCCAACCCACTTCAACCGTCCCACCGACAAATTATTCCACTTAGTCAGGACAAAGAACAAAAGTTGTGTTTTGAACTATAAAATACCCGGAATTCCAGGAAATCCATAATACCATTTTGCGAAAAAAAAAATCCAACCTCAACCATTTAAAGTCATTCAGAAAATTCACTTTTTTTTTTTGCATTTTCCCAAAAATTCCATGAAATTCCCATTAAAAATAAAGGGACATTTTTCAAAGTTCCACAAATCCCACATGTTGTATCCGATTCAAACCCTTCCAGCTTCAAAATATTCAGCCTGTTCAGGAATTGTGTACTTCCTTTCAACAATTGTAAAAAAAAAATTCCGGATTTCCAAGAATTTTCAGTTTTTAGGGACATTTTCCTCATTCAGAATGAATTATCAATTTTTCACACTTGCATAATTCCTACATTTTTCAAAGCATTCAACCTTCAACACATTCCAATCATCCTGGAAAGTCCAATGATCATTTTGTCAAGTACAAAGAAACTCTAAGAATTTCCAAAATTCCCGTTTTTTTCAAACCCTTTTTTTCTGGCGACTACTCTGTCCACATTTTCCAACCCACTTCAACCGTTCCACCGACAAATTATTCCACTTAGTCAGGACAAAAAACAAAGTTGCTTTTTTGAACTGGTGAAATTCCAGGAATTCCGTAATACCATTTCTCAATAAAAACAATTTTTACTACTTCAACATTTCTCTTCCGATTTGAAAAAAAAAAAAAAAAATCCAACCTCAACCATTTAAAGTCATTCAGAACATTCACTTTTTTTGTTGCATTTTCCAAAAAATTCTATCTTTTCCCCAAAATTCCCAAATTTCCATGAAATTCCCATTAAAAATAAAGGGACATTTTTCAAAGTTGCACAACTCCCACACGTTTTATCTGATTCAAACCCTTCCAGCTTCAAAATATTCAGCCTGTTCAGGAATTGTGTACTTCCTTTCAACAATTGTAAAAAAAAAAATTCCGGATTTCCAAGAATTTTCAGTTTTTAGGGACATTTTCCTCATTCAGAATGAATTATCAATTTTTCATACTTGCATAATTCCTACATTTTTCAAAGCATTCAACCTTCAACACATTCCAATCATCCTGGAAAGTCCAATGATCATTTTGTCAAGTAAAAAAGAAATTCTAAGAATTTCCAAAATTCCCGTTTTTTTCAAACCCTTTTTTTCTGGCAACTACTCTGTCCACATTTTCCAACCCACTTCAACCGTCCCACCGACAAATTATTCCACTTAGTCAGGACAAAAAACAAAGTTGCTTTTTTGAACTGGAGAAATTCCAGGAATTCCGTAATACCATTACTCAATAAAAAACATTTTTACTACTTCAACATTTCTCTTCAGATTTGAAAAAAAAAAACTAACCTCAACCATTCAAAAAATTCAATTTTTTTTGCATTTTCCCAAAAGTTCCATCTTTTTCCAAAATTCCCAAATTTCCATGAAATTCCCATTAAAAATAAAAGGAACTCTTTCAAACTTCCACAACTCCCACACGTTTTATCCAATTCAGACCCTTCAAGCTTCAAAATATTCAGCCTGTTCAGGAATTGTGTACTTCCTTTCAACAATTGTAAAAAAAAAAAAATCCCGGATTTCCAAGAATTTTCAGTTTTTAGGGACATTTTCCCCATTCAGAATCAATTATCCATGTTTCACACCGTTTTTTTTCAAACCCTTTTTTCTGGCGACTACTTCTCCTTCCACATTTTTCAACCCACTTCAACCCTTCCACCGACAAATGATTCCACTTAGTCAGGACAAAAAACAAAGTTGTTTTTCGAACTGGAAAAATTCATTTTTTCCCCGAAATTCCATGATTCCATTTGAGAAAAATCCTACCCCAATCATTTAAAGTCATTCGGAACATTCAACGTTTTTTTTTTGCTTTTTCCCAAAAATTCCCTCTTTTTCCCAAATTTCCCACTGAAAAAAATGGGACATTTTTCAAAGTTCCACAACTCCCACACGTTTTATCCGATTCAAACCCTTCCAGCTTCAAAATATTCAGCCTGTTCAGGAATTGTGTACTTCCTTTCAACAATTGTAAAAAAAAAAAAAAATCCCGAATTCCCAAGAATTTTCAGTTTTTAGGGACATTTTCCCCATTCAGAATGAATTATCCATTTTTCAGACTTGCACAATTCCCGCATTTTTCAAAGCATTCAACCTTCAACACATTCCAATCATCCTGGAAAGTCCAATTATCATTTTGTCAAGTACAAAAAAATTCAAAAAATTTCCAAATTTCCCATTTTTTTCAAACCCTTTTTTCTGGCGACTACTCTGTCCACATTTTCCAACCCACTTCAACCCTTCCACCGACAAATGATTCCACTTAGTCAGGACAAAAAACAAAGTTGTTTTTTGAACTGGAAAAATTAAATTTTTTCCCCGAAATTCCATGATTCCATTTGAGAAAAATCCTACCCCAATCATTTAAAGTCATTCGGAACATTCAACATTTTTTTTTTGCTTTTTCCCAAAAATTCCCTCTTTTTCCCAAATTTCCCACTGAAAAAAATGGGACATTTTTCAAAGTTCCACAACTCCCACACGTTTTATCCGATTCAAACCCTTCCAGCTTCAAAATATTCAGCCTGTTCAGGAATTGTGTACTTCCTTTCAACAATTGTAAAAAAAACAAAAACCCCGAATGTCCAAGAATTTTCAGTTTTTAGGGACATTTTCCCCATTCAGAATCAATTATCCATGTTTCACACCGTTTTTTTTCAAACCCTTTTTTCTGGCGACTACTCTGTCCACATTTTCCAACCCACTTCAACCGTCCCACCGACAAATTATTCAACTTGAACAGGACAAAGAACAAAAGTTGTGTTTTGAACTATAAAATACCCGGAATTCCAGGAAATCCATAATACCATTTTGCGAAAAAAAAAAATCCAACCTCAACCATTTAAAGTCATTCAGAAAATTCCCTTTTTTTTTTGCATTTTCCCAAAAATTCCATGAAATTCCCATTAAAAATAAAGGGACATTTTTCAAAGTTCCACAAATCCCACATGTTGTATCCGATTCAAACCCTTCCAGCTTCAAAATATTCAGCCTGTTCAGGAATTGTGTACTTCCTTTCAACAATTGTAAAAAAAAAATTCCCGGATTTCCAAGAATTTTCTGTTTTTAGAGACATTTTCTTCATTCAGAATGAATTATCAATTTTTCACACTTGCATAATTCCTACATTTTTCAAAGCATTCAACCTTCAACACATTCCAATCATCCTGGAAAGTCCAATAATCATTTTGTCAAGTACAAAGAAATTCTAAGAATTTCCAAAATTCCGGTTTTTTTTCAAACCCTTTTTTTCTGGCAACTACTCTGTCCACATTTTCCAACCCACTTCAACCGTTCCACCGACAAATTATTCCACTTAGTCAGGACAAAAAACAAAGTTGCTTTTTTGAACTGGTGAAATTCCAGGAATTCCGTGATACCATTTCTCAATAAAAAAAAATGTTACTACTTCAACATTTCTCTTCCGATTTGAAAAAAAAAAAAAAAAAAAAAAACCTCAACCATTTAAAGTCATTCAGAACATTCACTTTTTTTGTTGCATTTTCCCCAAAATTCTATCTTTTCCCCAAAATTCCCAAATTTCCATGAAATTCCCATTAAAAATAAAGGGACATTTTTCAAAGTTCCACAACTCCCACACGTTTTATCCGATTCAAACCCTTCCAGCTTCAAAATATTCAGCCTGTTCAGGAATTGTGTACTTCCTTTCAACAATTGTAAAAAAAAAAAAAAAAATCCCGAATTTCCAAGAATTTTCAGTTTTTAGGGACATTTTCCCCATTCAGAATGAATTATCCATTTTTCAGACTGGCACAATTCCCGCATTTTTCAAAGCATTCAACCGTCAACACATTCCAATCATCCTGGAAAGTCCAATTATCATTTTGTCAAGTACAAAAAAATTCTAAAAATTTCCAAATTTCCCATTTTTTTCAAACCCTTTTTTCTGGCGACTACTCTGTCCACATTTTCCAACCCACTTCAACCGTCCCACCGACAAATTATTCAACTTGAACAGGACAAAGAACAAAAGTTGTGTTTTGAACTATAAAATACCCGGAATTCCAGGAAATCCATAATACCATTTTGCGAAAAAAAAAATCCAACCTCAACCATTTAAAGTCATTCAGAAAATTCACTTTTTTTTTTTGCATTTTCCCAAAAATTCCATGAAATTCCCATTAAAAATAAAGGGACATTTTTCAAAGTTCCACAAATCCCACATGTTGTATCCGATTCAAACCCTTCCAGCTTCAAAATATTCAGCCTGTTCAGGAATTGTGTACTTCCTTTCAACAATTGTAAAAAAAAAATTCCCGGATTTTCAAGAATTTTCAGTTTTTAGGGACATTTTCCTCATTCAGAATGAATTATCAATTTTTCACACTTGCATAATTCCTACATTTTTCAAAGCATTCAACCTTCAACACATTCCAATCATCCTGGAAAGTCCAATGATCATTTTGTCAAGTACAAAGAAATTCTAAGAATTTCCAAAATTCCCGTTTTTTTCAAACCCTTTTTTTCTGGCAACTACTCTGTCCACATTTTCCAACCCACTTCAACCATTCATCCAACAAATGATTCCTCTTAATCAGGACAAAAAACAAAAGTTGTGTTTTGAACTCTAAAATTCCCGGAATTCCAGGAAATCCGTAATACCATTTTGCGATTAAAAATGTTACTACTTCAACATTTGTCTTCTGATTTGAAAAAAAAAATCTAACCTCAACCATTTAAAGTCATTCAGAACATTCACATTTTTTTTTTGCATTTTCCCCAAAATTCCATCTTTTCCCAAACTTCCCAAATTTCCATGAAATTCCCATTAAAAATAAAGGGACATTTTTCAAAGTTGCACAACTCCCACACATTTTATCAATTTCAAACCCTTCTAGCTTCAAAATATTCAGCCTGTTCAGGAATTGTGTACTTCCTTTCAACAATTGTAAAAAAAAAAAAAATCCCGGATTTCCAAGAATTTTCAGTTTTTAGGGACATTTTCCCCATTCAGAATCAATTATCCATGTTTCACACCGTTTTTTTCAAACCCTTTTTTCTGGCGACTACTTCTCCTTCCACATTTTTCAACCCACTTCAACCGTTCCACCGACAAATTATTCCACTTAGTCAGGACAAAAAACAAAGTTGTTTTTTGAACTGGAAAAATTCCTTTTTTCCCCCGAAATTCCATGATTCCATTTGAGAATAATCCTACCCCAATCATTTAAAGTCATTCGGAAAATTCAACATTTTTTTTTTGCTTTTTCCCAAAAATTCCCTCTTTTTCCCAAATTTCCCACTGAAAAAAATGGGACATTTTTCAAAGTTCCACAAATCCCACACGTTTTATCCGATTCAAACCCTTCCAGCTTCAAAATATTCAGCCTGTTCAGGAATTGTGTACTTCCTTTCAACAATTGTAAAAAAAAATAAAAAATCCCGAATTTCCAAGAATTTTCAGTTTTTAGGGACATTTTCCCCATTCAGAATGAATTATCCATTTTTCAGACTTGCACAATTCCCGCATTTTTCAAAGCATTCAACCGTCAACACATTCCAATCATCCTGGAAAGTCCAATTATCATTTTGTCAAGTACAAAAAAATTCTAAAAATTTCCAAATTTCCCGTTTTTTTCAAACCCTTTTTTCTGGCGACTACTTCTCCGTCCACATTTTCCAACCCACTTCAACCGTCCCACCGACAAATTATTCCACTTAATCAGGACAAAGAACAAAAGTTGTGTTTTGAACTATAAAATACCCGGAATTCCAGGAAATCCATAATACCATTTTGCGAGAAAAAAAAAATCCAACCTCAACCATTTAAAGTCATTCAGAAAATTCACTTTTTTTTTTTGCATTTTCCCAAAAATTCCATGAAATTCCCATTAAAAATAAAGGGACATTTTTCAAAGTTCCACAAATCCCACATGTTGTATCCGATTCAAACCCTTCCAGCTTCAAAATATTCAGCCTGTTCAGGAATTGTGTACTTCCTTTCAACAATTGTAAAAAAAAAAATCCCGGATTTTCAAGAATTTTCAGTTTTTAGGGACATTTTCTTCATTCAGAATGAATTATCAATTTTTCACACTTGCATAATTCCTACATTTTTCAAAGCATTCAACCGTCAACACATTCCAATCATCCTGGAAAGTCCAATTATCATTTTGTCAAGTACAAAGAAATTCTAAAAATTTCCAAATTTCCCGTTTTTTTCAAACCCTTTTTTTCTGGCAACTACTCTGTCCACATTTTCCAACCCACTTCAACCGTTCCACCGACAAATTATTCCACTTAGTCAGGACAAAAAACAAAGTTGCTTTTTTGAACTGGTGAAATTCCAGGAATTCCGTGATACCATTTCTCAATAAAAAAAAATGTTACTACTTCAACATTTCTCTTCCGATTTGAAAAAAAAAAAAAAAATCCAACCCCAACCATTTAAAGTCATTCAGAACATTCACTTTTTTTTGTTGCATTTTCCCAAAAATTCTATCTTTTCCCCAAAATTCCCAAATTTCCATGAAATTCCCATTAAAAATAAAGGGACATTTTTCAAAGTTGCACAACTCCCACACGTTTTATCCAATTTAAACCCTTCCAGCTTCAAAATATTCAGCCTGTTCAGGAATTGTGTACTTCCTTTCAACAATTGTAAAAAAAAAAATTCCGGATTTCCAAGAATTTTCAGTTTTTAGGGACATTTTCCTCATTCAGAATGAATTATCAATTTTTCACACTTGCATAATTCCTACATTTTTCAAAGCATTCAACCTTCAACACATTCCAATCATCCTGGAAAGTCCAATGATCATTTTGTCAAGTACAAAGAAATTCTAAGAATTTCCAAAATTCCCGTTTTTTTCAAACCCTTTTTTATGGCGACTACTCTGTCCACATTTTCCAACCCACTTCAACCGTTCCACCGACAAATTATTCTACTTAGTCAGGACAAAAAACAAAGTTGCTTTTTTGAACTGGTGAAATTCCAGGAATTCCGTAATACCATTTCTCAATAATAAAAAATGTTACTACTTCAACATTTCTCTTCAGATTTGAAAAAAAAATCTAACCTCAACCATTCAAAAAATTCAATTTTTTTGCATTTTCCCAAAAGTTCCATCTTTTCCCAAAATTCCCAAATTTCCATGAAATTCCCATTAAAAATAAAAGGAACTCTTTCAAAGTTCCACAACTCCCACACGTTTTATCCAATTCAGACCCTTCAAGCTTAAAAATATTCAGCCTGTTCAGGAATTGTGTACTTCCTTTCAACAATTGTAAAAAAAAAAAAAAATCCCGAATTTCCAAGAATTTTCAGTTTTTAGGGACATTTTCCCCATTCAGAATCAATTATCCATGTTTCACACCGTTTTTTTTCAAACCCTTTTTTCTGGCGACTACTTCTCCTTCCACATTTTTCAACCCACTTCAACCCTTCCACCGACAAATTATTCCACTTAGTCAGGACAAAAAACAAAGTTGTTTTTTGAACTGGAAAAATTAAATTTTTTCCCCGAAATTCCATGATTCCATTTGAGAAAAATCCTACCCCAATCATTTAAAGTCATTCGGAACATTCAACATTTTTTTTTTGCTTTTTCCCAAAAATTCCCTTTTTTTCCCAAATTTCCCACTGAAAAAAATGGGACATTTTTCAAAGTTCCACAACTCCCACACGTTTTATCCGATTCAAACGCTTCCAGCTTCAAAATATTCAGCCTGTTCAGGAATTGTGTACTTCCTTTCAACAATTGTCAAAAAAAAAAAAAAATCCCGAATTTCCAAGAATTTTCAGTTTTTAGGGACATTTTCACCATTCAGAATGAATTATCCATTTTTCAGACTTGCACAATTCCCGCATTTTTCAAAGCATTCAACCGTCAACACATTCCAATCATCCTGGAAAGTCCAATTATCATTTTGTCAAGTACAAAAAAATTCTAAAAATTTCCAAATTTCCCGTTTTTTTTCAAATCCTTTTTTCTGGCGACTACTCCTTCCACATTTTCCAACCCACTTCAACCGTTCCTTCGAAAAATTATTCTTCTTAGTCGGGACAAAAAACTAAGTTATTTTGAACTGGAAAAATTCCTGAAATTCCAGGAATTCTGTAATACCATTTCTCAAATAAAATTGTTACAACTTCAACATTTCTCAACAGATTTGAAAAAAAAAAAAAAAAATCCAACCTCAACCGTTCAGAACATTCACTTTTAATTTTTTGCATTTTCCCAAAAATTCTCTCTTTTCCCAAAATTCCCAAATTTCCATGAAATTCCCACGGAAAAGAATGGGACATTTTTCAAAGTTCCACAACTCCCACATGTTTCCGATTCAAACCCTTCCAACTTCAAAATATTCAGCCTGTTCAGGAATTGTGTACTTCCTTTCAACAATTGTAAAAAAACAAAAAACCCAGATTTCCTAGAATTCTCAGTTTTTAGGGATATTTTCCCCATTCAGAAGGAATTATCCATGTTTTACACATGCACAATTCCCGCATGTTTCAACCTATTCAACAAATTTCACTCATCCTGGAAATTCAAAACTGTCATTTTTTTCAAGTTCCCAAAAATTCCCGTTTTTTTCAAACCCTTTTTTATGGCGACTACTTCTCCTTCCACATTTTCCAACCCACTTCAACCGTTCCACCGACAAATTATTCCACTTA